>NW_028301564.1:16265000-16440000 GCF_042242905.1 Orbicella faveolata
CTGAGTGACCCACTCGTGTATGATTCGTGATGACAAAGTTCATTCAAAAGCTTTTGTCTAAATAAAAGAAGTTACTTTGTATAATATAGGGCTACTTGAATTCGATTACTCACCAAATAATTTTGTATACAGCTAATCTGCCCTTTGAATTTTTTCCCGTTGAAAAATCCACAGTAACACTTTCTTTTAGCTCCAAATCTTCGCCAAGAATAACATGTTTCTCGTTAATGACACTCACGCTGTTTTCTTCTAGTCACAGGACCGCAGCAAAAACCATTTTGATATAATTTTGGAAGTGAAATCTACTAATTCGGACGAGCGATCAACCATTAACACTGAATTCAAAGATGGGCGCTAAAAGAGAATGACTAAAGCGAGTAAAGCGATCTTTGTCAGGTTCAGTCACGAGGATAGTCACGTGAAAATTCGCGTGCTGTGATTGGTTCAGTTGATCAGTTGAGGAGAGAATGGAAACTGGAGAAGAAGGAGAGAGAGACTGGCAACGAAGTTGCCTCACCAGTCGTCTGCTTCCCTGTCCACGCTGTTTTGGTGGTCTTTTGAAAGATGGGTCTTGCTTCAAAAGGAAAAAACTACACAAAATTTTTACGAAGAAATCGAGGAAAGTGGAACGTACTTTAACTAGTTGATCTGTTCCCGACGGTTGTCAAGATAACAAAGGATCGTGAGGCACTTAAATCATGTTCACTGCAAAGGTAAGGAATCCAATTTTATAGGGATTTTCTGTTGTGATAAGCTATAATTCTAAATAAATCAAACTAAGCAATGCATTGTGTGCTCTTTAAAAACCCCAAAAGCCGAAATTCACCTAAAAGGTTTCAGATCGACCTGAGAAAACGAGATAAATTCTGCGAAATAAGCTTAAGCTTGTTGTAAGTCCACCAAATCTATTTTGAGAGCCCACGTGTTCCAACACCCAGTCAGCACAATGCAGCAAGTAGAAATTTGCAATGCTTACCATTTTTTTCCTTTGAATTATTCATAAGGATTAACATTATATGAGATCTATAGTCTTTTCAATACATCAAGATGTAGGTTTTTTTTTATTTGTCATTTATTTATGTCAGTTATTTATTTGTTTCCCACTGACTCATAATCTTTTTTATTCTTTTGATTTTGTTTTGTCATGAATTAGAGTGACTGCAAGGACAAGGAAATACAAGAAACATATTGATGATCCCACTATACCCATACCAAAATCTACAAGATTTGACCACATAAATTGCTTAAAGCAGTCTTCCCAGGCCAGTTGATGTCATCTCCCTCTCTTGCATCACTTTTTCCTGGAGATCATTTCCAGCACCATGAACAGAACACCTCAGAGTTTTCGGCTCGCCTGAGTGAGATGGCTGTTGGCAGAAATGTTGTGGATGACTTTGATGGACTATGGAGTCAACCTTAATGCAAGAATTGAAGCTTCACAGAAGCATTTGATGAAATTGAGTTGCCTATACACTGTACCTGAAAAGACTACAGAAATACCAATTGATGTAATACACACAACAACTCAGATTTGTCCACAGACAGTGATTCAGGTAATGATGTTGAAGTTTCTAGCTCTGACTCCTCTGAAGAAATTGAGAACTCTGACACTGACGGCCATTCACTGGACTCCCCTGATGAAAGTGAAACTAATTGTTCACAAGAAAAAAACATTTTCTGCCAAAGAATATGCCTGTATGGCTATTCTGGCCTTAATTTCAAGACGTTGTATGACAATGAGAGGTTGCTAAAGATATCCTTGTTTTAATGAAACTACGGGTAATTTGTCCAGAGAATGTCACAGTACAGTTTTACAAATGTACAGCAAGTGTGTGGAAACTGTGAGCTTTATTTCTGACATCTGTGAGAGATGTCTTCCTCTTTTTCCTAAAGTCATAAAGGATCAAGTCAAAAATTGTTCAACAGTGGGCTGTGATGGGTATGTGTGTGAATCTACAATTATATTAAATATATACATGCATATATACACTTTTGGTTTTATTGAAATTGTAAATAATATATATACATTTATGCTGACAGGAATTTTTTGCTTAATCTATTTATCAAATCTGAGAGCATCCATTTTTCTATCAGTTAAACTCTGGGTGTTTGATTTAAGGGTCCATACGGGCACATATACACTAACAAATCAGGTTGGATCTAAAAAGCAATGTTATGAGTGCTATAGTTTTATGTTGAGTTGTCAGACTTAAACTGGAATTAATGTAGTAACATTTGTTTGGAAATAATTACCTTGGAGCTTGACAACAATAAAAAGGTATGGAACTCCAGGGAAATGATCCTGTTGATTTTTACTAATTCACAGAAACTGATTCATGCACTGAGTTCATCTTTAATTTTGACATTTTGGGAAATTTATAGAAATTTCAAACACAATATTTCATGTGTTTTAGCTGTTCCCAAAAATTCCTAGATATTCCAAACACATTTTTTAAAACAGTCTGGGAAATAATAGGAGTTCCTAGGAATTCCCAATAATTCCCAGTCATACTTTTCACTATTCCCAAATATTCTCAGAAATTCCAAGGTCTTGGATTAAGCATAATTTGCATGGCTTGGAATAACTTGGAATTCCTAGGAATTCCCAATAATTCCCAGTCATACTTCCACTATTCCCAAATATTCCCAGAAATTCCAAGGTCTTGGATAAAGCATAATTTGCATGTCTTGGAATAACTTGGAATTCCTAAGAATTCCTAGGAATTCCTAGGAATTCCCAGCCTGGTTTACCAGGCTATTATGAAGAAGCCCGAAGACTGGGTATCCAAACTTCCTTCATGGTTGTGATTTTCTTTGTTTTAACTTGATGAATTGTTAATGAGTTTGAGAAGCTTTTAACTTTTAATACGTGGCTCATAAATTTGATCATACCGGTAGTTGGAATTCTGCTTGAGCAATTCTAACTTACATTCTATTGGTCCTAGAACGTTCAGGGGTACAGTATATCATGGTAACATAATTATGGCCAGCCATTAATGGTCAGTTTTTAATCTACGTATCTACTAGATTGGGTGGGAGGGGTAGTGTGATAATTTTGTCCCCCCCCCCCCCCATCCCAAGATGTGGCAAAATGTACGGAAACCCTCTTGCTCGCAGGTAAAATTGTCAACAACACAATTGAAATTATAGAAAATGATACAAATTTGTTTCTTGCACACCTGTCAATTAAACTAT
Source organism: Orbicella faveolata (assembly GCF_042242905.1). Taxonomy (NCBI): domain Eukaryota; kingdom Metazoa; phylum Cnidaria; class Anthozoa; order Scleractinia; family Merulinidae; genus Orbicella; species Orbicella faveolata. The sequence continues at coordinate 16,268,196 of NW_028301564.1, forward strand.
TCGATACCCCCTTTTCTCACTGGCAAGTAAGATCGGCCACTTTGAGTCCTTCAACAAACGTCTTCACCTATTGCCTCATGCTAAGTTCAAAACTGGATGTCAAGTGTTCAATCCCAGTGAAAAGTCTATAGTACTCCACATGGACCATAAATGTTGCCATTGTAAGTGCTATGCAAAGGGTTGCCATAGGTCAGGAAATGGTCAGGGAAAAAAATAACTCTTCAAGGTCAGGGAAAAGTCAGGGAATATTAATATTTTGAAGAAAAGTCTGGGAAAATTGAAATGATTCAACAAGGCTGATTTAATACCACTGAAGGGGAAGAAGCATAAGAGGTCACTGTGATCTCGACAATTTCTCAACAAAATTTGTTGAAAACTTATCAGTCTTAATGAAGGAGTGGAAAGGATGGCTCTAAAATGAGGCTAGACGCTGCTACTAAATCTGACATTTTGGATTATTTGGTCAGGAAATTTAATTTTCATCAGGGAAAAGTCAGGGAATTTTGAAAAGTGATGTCTGTGGCAACCATGATTTTTGCATCATTTTGTTTCTGAGACATGAAACATTCGCCTTTCTTTTAGTGTTGCATGTGCAATTAAGCCTCTTGTACATATGGCCACGCCTCATAAGTAGAGAGAAAGGAAGGAAAGGAGGTGGTGGAGTGAAGTAGTAGTGACTGGGTACTAAGGAAACTGTATAAAGTATGTTATGGTGGATTGATCTCTGGATGTGGTGGGGGGGGGGGGGGGAGGTACTCCGCAGGGCTGTCATTAAGTTTTAATTGATCTTCTCACCTGTAGCAAACTTGTTACTTTATGGGTGAATTGCATCAACTACAGGCCAGTTCACCTGTAGCATCAAGGGTCCATCAAACATACTCAGCCGTAACAGGTGTCACGGGTTACGGCCCTTATTGGCAGCCCTGCTCCCAGAAACATCGGGTAGGGGTGTGTGGCCCAGTTCGCAAAACCTGACCAAAATCTGTGATTTTCCCTACCCTATTTATGACCTGACCAGTAAATTTGTTACCCGTCTTATGACCTGACCCTTAAATCAATACCCTGTTTCATTGATGGTCTTATCGATACTGATGAAAAACTAGCTTCTTCTTAAAAACATACCCATGTCAAGACTTAAGAATGCAAAAATCATACCCTATATATGACCAAAATAGATACTGTATTTATGACCAAAACGGCTAAAAAACCATACCCCTTGGGGCCATTCATACCTATATTTCCCATATAAGGGAGTAACCCCGCCGGGATTAATCTGCAGAGACCTATTAAAAATGTAGAGAGAGGCAGGCAGGGAGGGAGGGAGGGGTGGTAACGAACAAAGTCACCTGCTTGGAATAATGGTAGTTGTATTCATTAAAACAAATATCTACCTGGTCTATGATGATTACCGTAATACATCCTGGGGTTAACGTTGTCAGTAGGAGGACAACTGGTTTTCACAGGTGGGCAAAACGTTTTGACCTGAACTTCTTTGTAAGGAAACCTTTCCTCTAGATGGTCAAACCAGGTGGGAAAAATCATCCTCACCGCCAGTCAATTTGTCTGCCCAGTGCCTCAGACCGTTAATGAGACTCCTGCAGGCATATCTCATTAGAGGGAATTGGCTATTATCTAAGTACTGACATTAATGAAGATGATATTTATGTTCATAAATATTAAGTAACTCTTCAAATGGACCAAAATTGTTATGCACATTTTTTAAATTTTTATTTGGTTTCGGTGAACACTTTACAATGCAAAGATGGTTTATATGGAAAACAACACTTAAAAGAAGTCCTTAACAATTCCTGTTAGCTCTTATTATAGCAGAGCTAAAAATCTTACAAACTAATTAAGCTTCCTCCCCCACCCCCCCCCCCCCACCCCCCCGCCGAAAAAAAAAACCACACACACAAAAAGAGATGAAAATAGTCATGGCAGCTAGCCACTTTGTCACACCAAACAGGTCTTAAGACCAGCTTGAGACTGCCTTAAAACCATTTGCTGCATTACTTTGGTTCCATTCAGGTTCAGTAATCTAACAACGATTACACAAACACGCAATAAAGAGGGCTTGTAAACTGGTCTTGAACAGTTAATAAAAAGGTGACCTCAATAAATGACTGGTCGAATTTGGGCTGGGGTGCACCAGTTTGGGAATAAGTTTTTGTCGATTCTATTCAAGTAAAGTTTATTTTATTAAAAAGTCAATCTGGTGACTTTACGAGGAGGTATTTTTCTGAAAATCTCCTCCCAAAAAGAAGCGTTTTGAGCCCACTACCATGACCCCCATGAATAGGTAAGTACCCCCGTCTCGTTTGTTGTCACTGTACTTTAGTCTCAACTGTCAAACTTGTTACACATTTTGTCACAGCTGTCACACAACTGCTGTAACGCAATGAAACAATTTTTGAATCGCAAATTTCCAATATTAAACTGAATCTTTTGTAGATCTATATTCCAGCTGAAAGACAGCAAAATGAGCAGGTCTGCCTAGATTTTGCTCTCTTAAAAAAAAACAATACACGTATAATTTCACACACGCACGCACAATATGCCTTTTACTGTCAAGCATTGTCACCCGCACAGAATATGCGGGGTGAAAATTGAGGACAAAATGTGTGTCACACAAGCATTATGTTTTCAGTCGCCTCGCCCTGCTGCCTTTCGCCTTCAAACCAATCTTCGGCTTCTTTGCATGCGCGGTACCCCTCCCGATGATACGCTTCGAACATGCGCGGCGTGAAAAACTGATTGGCCGTGATGTGTTGTGGGAAGGCGTTACAAAACCATGAGGAGCAACCGCGGCATGAGCGTCTATGACAACACTCACAGCAGCAGAACGTCAATTTGTCGACGTCTGTTTGCTTCAAGACCATACCAGGGTGCAGGCCATGAAAGGCGGGAAACGGATCAGTAGAACGGGCTGCAGCATCTTCCACGTCCGTGTCGCCGTCTGGGGACGGTTTTCTTGGTACGATCAGTAGGATTTCACCGTCCTGATTGTCTTCAGTTTCGTCTCTCTTGTATTTAACTTTAAATCTGTTGATGAAACAAAGCAGAACCATGAACACAAACAAAAGTGTATCCTGATTCCATCGCAGTTGTTTGATTCTGATTGAGGAGCTTACGGTGTTTTGGGTTATTAACCCTAACCCTCCAGGTACAAAAGTACCTTTAAATTGAAAGAAACCTGAAAATAATAGCTTACAAAGATAGAAAAACATCAGAGAGATCATAATAAATCATAAAGGAACAAGGATAGTTAAGGATGGAGAAGATTCACACGGAAACTTTTCAAGATGTTCAAACAGTGATGTAGCTACTATAACTGAACTTTGATATCCTTTGCTGTTTCTCAGTACCGGGAAAACAGCAATTGACCTTTACATCGATATTTATTTATCGTTATTATTATTTTGTAAGAACTTATATATTATTAATATTTGTCTTATTTTATGTGTTGCTATAGCTGCAAATCGCTGTAATGCAAAAGAAACTTATCTGACAGACGGGCAAAACGCTAGCACCAAATGGCCTTTCACAGAATTAGTGAACAGTAATTAACAATGCAGAGTCTATTAGAGCGGTTTTCAATTGAGTGTCGAAAAACCAAAACCAAAGTAATCACTTTAGCCAATCACAAAGGACGCAGATAATCCAGTGAACCAATCAAAACTCCAAGTTATTACATGTAGCTGACGCAAAGCGCGGAAAACGCGTGCGAGCGAATCCCGATTGGTTTTGGTTTTACTCCTGATTGGATGAAAAAGTGACGCGAGTTTTTAAACCAATCGTGTGGCGCAGTAAGTGCAATACCAATTACTTTTCGACACTCAAATGAAAACCGCTCTACTCACCAATTGGACTACTCAGCCAATCTCAGATCGTAGTAAAACCAAAACCAAAACCAAAACCAAAGTAATTGCCCGACTACTTTCGACACTCAATTGAAAACCGCATTTTTTATTGATCAGAGTTGCAGTTTTTCTTCATTTGTAATTAATCACAACAAAAGAAGTCGAAAGAGAAAAAGAACTACAAACCTGTAAAAACGCGGTTTTTTTCCGGGGTCAGTAGGTTTTACAAACTTCTCGAATAAGTCTGAGATCACGTCACCGCCTTCTTCACTTAGAAACGAGCAGTTCAGCTTCTTACGAGCCAGCATCAGCGCGTTCAAAAGACTCTCCCCGTACAACTTTTCGTTATTCTTGAAACCGCCGTCCACTACAACGATGCTCTTCAGCCTCTTTTTCAACAGAGGCAGCAAAGCGAGGTTTTCGACATGGCCGCCATCGCTGAGTAGCATCACCGGAGGTGGCATGGGCCCAATGTTTTCTTTGTTAAACATTTCACTCACATAGTGAACAAAGGAGTTGTGTACGATGAACCACCTGAAAAGAGAGAGAAAACCGTCGAGGCGTAGGTTGGATAAGCTAGATACTTTGGACGGGATCGGGGAACCACAGACAGAAAAAGGAAACTAGCTAGGACACCCGAAAAAGATTCGAAGGAGAGTTAATTTAAAGTGAAAAAAAAAGATTATATAACAAGGATGATGGAGCTGAAAACATTTGCGTTCCTACTTATGGCCTTATATGAAATTAGCACCGAGAAGATGAAATCTGGTAAACAAACGTACTCCACGGAGCTTTGTCCTAAAATGCTTGTCTGATATTTCTCAATAAGCTTCAATAGAAAGTACGTGGAACAGTTCATCTTAAAACAAAAACCTTCCGACATTTGACTTGCAAATGTCTAAATTGAAGTTACCTGGCTAACTTTTCCAACTTATTCGGGTTTTTCTTTCCGGTGTCTTTGACTGCGATGAAGGCCAGAAGAAAGTGTATAACGAAGAAGCTTATCACTCCAGCTTTAACTGACGATTCAGTTTCTCCGCGGTAATAAAGTGCCGGTACACAGATTAACGGAAGAGCGCAAAAAATATCCACGAGAAACGGTAGTATCTGTTGAAATGATAAATAGGTAGACAGCTAGATGAAGTGTGTGTTGGAGTCTAGTTGTCCGTCAGATTGGCGCTTATATCTCTACCACGTGAAACGACTAGAAGTATATCTTCTCTCCCTGGATGGGATACTTGTTTATCGCAGGTTTACCCCCAGCCGTCGGTACCTATTTACACACCCGGGTGGAGAGAGGTTCTGTGAGAGTGCAGGAACACAACAAAATGACCCCTGCCAGGGCTTGAACCTAGACTACTCGCTCCCGAGTCCAGCGCTCTTACCATTGCGCTATTGCGCTTCCCTCGAAATGATCATTAATGCTCATTATGTTAATCGTAATGATTCGACTTAACGCCCTGTTTCCAAGAGGTCGTGCCCCTCTAAAACGTGCCCCTCTTCAAGAAGCGCCATCCCTCAAGTTATGATAGCTTAGCCGTAACCCGCAACATCAAATGATGAGGATGATCTTATAAACTCTTAGAATCTGGAGGTGGTTTCATCCAGAAGGTTCATGAGTGCAATATTTGTCAGATATCAGCGTTATAGTCTTTGATGCAATCATTTAATCCTTCCTAGTCCGTGTTTATAGTGCTCGACTGAAGTAATCTAAACCTTGAAGGAGATGCATGAAAGATACACTGATAAACAGGTAAAACAACATACCCGAAATACAATACTTTCATCTCTCACTGCTCTGTAGTCGCTTATCATCGTTGCGCCCATTTCAAGCCCAAGAAGCGTGTGAAAACGGATCAGTCCTTCCACAGAATTGTCATATTTTCCCATGTGCTGTGAAAGTGCAGCGGCCGATGTAGCCATGGCATCTGACAGTTTTATGTCTGCAGACCCTAGGCTGCCTTCGAACGGGTCAGGTCCTTGGGTGTGGTCTAAACGCTCGATTCCTGTAGGAGACATCGTTAAAAGCCCATAACTTTCCTCAGACTCTTCACTTAGCCTCCATCGGTTCACAACAATGTTTGACAAGTACTCGGGTTTGGTATCCTTGAGATCTGCTAGACTCAACGACCTTGTCTCTGCCCTTCTTTCACCGACAAGGTTGTCGTGGCTGTCGTGGTCCTGGTTGCATCTTGACTGACAAGCGAGCCACGCTGGACAGATATCCTGCATACCAATACCTGAGCATCCAGCTGTACCAAGACCGTCGGGATGATAGAACGCTTTCTGGAGTCTCCACCTGTGAAAAGATGTAAATGCAACGTTAGGATTTCTGGGTGAGGTGTGTGGTCCCTCAGCGCCCTGAAAGGCGAATTTTGTCACAGTTCCTGGTCCCAGAGATTTTCGTTCTTCCACCAAGGAGAAAAACTGGTGTAAAATTGAATGCTGGAGATGACTTTCACCCAGTGACCACTTCTATTTCTCTGCAAAACGTCAGATAAGCCAGTCGCAATGAGAAGTCAAAAAGTACGTTCAATTGGAGACAATATGAGCAATTAGCATGGCTGTAAAAGCCGTATGTTAATTTTTAATTTGGTACTTTCTTGGTGGCGCAAACATTTGAACCGTTGTCCGTTCCTTTCCGGCGGGCAAATAGGCGCGTACGTACCTACTTAGTCCAAACTTAGTCGCTATAAAACTCAGAAAATTGCGGTACATGTTTGGCAGGTTGAAACCTGCCAAATGATGTGAATTTCCACTTGAAAACATTGTTGGACTTCACTTTCTAGTAAAATGGGCGATTCGATTTGCTTACCTGTTATAAACATGCAGAAGTCTTCTGTGTGATGCCCCTAAGAACGGGACAATCCACAGAGCAAAACCAGACACAAAGAGCAACCGATTAAATAGCTCCCCAGAAAACTGAATGCCGAGCAAAGTGGCTTCGTACACCTTCCAGTAAATAGCATAAGAATAGAAATAGATGACCAAAACATAAGATGTTTTACTGCGCAGAAGAGGAAGAAAGAACCATACCATGATTCCAATAAACACGAAAAGATACTGCGTCCAGGATGGAATTTTGATCAAAAAGTCGTGAATGGCAAAAGGAAAGAAAGTAAGAGCCAGAAAAACAATGAGTGTTGTGTGGATAAAACTCAGGGGAGTAGAGTATCTCTTCCTTCCAGAACAACTTTTGGCCAAAACAAAAAATACAACGAAGAGAACAAACAAAACAGAGAAGAGAATGATGGTGTAAGAATCGTCAATTCCTTGTCGATCCAGGCAATGCTCTCGGATTTCCTCAGCTGTAGCATTGGGGTCGACGGAAAATTGTATCTCTGGATCACCTTTCTCAGCAACGTCATCGCAGTCCAGCTTGGCTCGTAAGGACTTTCCAAAAAGGAGGTCGATGAAGAAGGCGATGGGGCATGCGTACGACCCACATATGATGATTGGCTCGATTATGGTGATGAGAAGAAAGAGGCAAAGTAGAATCATGGTGCTAATGACGCCTTCTAACGGCTCCTCCCAGCGACAAAAGTACCCTGCTCTATCTCTCATGTGATCAAAGAACACCTTATGCCATTTTTTATCGTCGTGCTTCCCATTCCTGTATTTCCAGTCCAGGTAAGCTGTGCCAGTGTAGCCGCCCCCAGATACGCAGCTAAGGTAGTCCACCTCTACCTTTTTTTCCAGCACCCTGCGTAGGACTCCAGAGCATAATGCCGCTGACCGAATGCCGCCGCCAGAAAATGCCAAACCAATGCTAGCCATAGCTAATGAGGGAAAAAAGGAAAGAATGTTCCAACTAAAACAGGAGATTTTCAATAACTCAAATTATGTAATGTCTATTCCTGTCCTAACGTCAGAGTGACAAAGAGTATTGATCAGTTGATAATTCCCCTGGACTGGCCATCGAAAGTACCCTACTAGTCATTTTAAACTGTCAGGTTTCCCTAGCTGAATTTGTGTCTCTTTCAGTGACACAAGAAGAGTTCTTGACAGCCGAGACAAGCCGTAACAATTTTAACAGTGTAGGCTGTTCAGGGATTTTGGAATTCGTGGTTTTATCAGTCGAGTAGTGCAATTAATTAATTATAAAGATGAGTCATGACCAATCAATCTCATTATATAGACTATTTGCGATCGATGCGAATGCGTTAGAAATATCATTTTCACCAGCAGATAAATAGGAAATGAAGCTCGCTGCCTGAATACCCATGCGTACTTAGTGGGGGGGGGGGGGGGGGGGAGGGTGGTGAATAGGGGTATGCAAATCCACCGATCCGTGCCTTTTTTGCGCCAAATCCGTTGATCCGGCAATATTTTTGTCCAAATCCGAAACCACAACCACATCTGGAAACAGAAGTGTAAAGGTCAACGGTAAACTGGTAAATGTGAATGCCATAGTTAATTTCGCACAAATAGTAAAGAAGGCAGCATGCTTGATGACTATAACACAGTGAAATTCTAATAACAGTCTCGCACTTGAGTTTAAATGAACTTCGTTCGAAAAAAGAAACAATTTGGATGAACTCATTAACATACCGACCAAGGCTGAAGAAAGATCTATGATCCAAATTTCATTTAGGAACCAAGATCCGAACATCAAGGCAGGCACAATCCGGAGTCCAAGCCAAAATTCACAGCTGATCCACGATCCACTGTGTTTTGAAAATCCGCGAATCCGCTCGATTTATCCCCAAAATCCACAATCCGTGCGCTTTTTAACGCCAAATCCGTCGATCCGAAAACCTATTCACCCCCCTCGTACTTGAAGACAGTTATGCCAGCTCAACAGACTAAAGTAAGTAAAAGCAGTTACATATAAAATCTATCTTTTCTTCTGTACATTGCATGATAATAAACTGGTGAACTCAATTCCCAGAGTTTCCTCCGCGGTCAAAACTGTGTTGGAAACGCAGATATCAACACTAGTCACTAGATCTCGTCGTAATATATTTTCATGCTCACAGTTGAATAACTCCCTATGTCTCGAATATGTCTCAGTCACTGTCACTCCTTACAAGGTTACTAAGGAAATACAATTGACGTCATTGCTAAGATCATCTTGAATATCAAATGTAACGCTAAACAATTGTCACGCACTTATAATGACTGTCACGCTCTTATATACTCCTAACAACTGATAATTTATGAAATTAGAATATTTCGTGGCAACGGTTTCCCTTCGTTTGACTTCTCCCGTCTTGGTCTACTGACACAACAAATCAGTTTGGCGCTAAGAGTACTCAGCGTACTCAGAAGTTCTGAACCTTGCAATAATTCGTTTGGTCTGTTTATTTGTGCTACAGAAAATTCACTAACATATATAGCCCAAATCTTGTTTCGTTTTTCCCGTTCACACCAGTTCAGGTAACGTTGCAGCAATTTCCGCCTGGTGAAGCAAATTAGCTATCTCAATACCGCAAAATGCATCAGTTATCCGATCTACAAAACGTCCTCTGACAATTATGCGGGAATTTAGCCAGTTTACTCAGTGGAATAAGCTTTTTAAGGCACCAAACATTCAGAGTTTGACGACAGAAAAAAAAAACCTGCACATTGGGTCGATTTTTTCCGCTTTTCACAATGCAACGTTTTAGGAACGGTTCTTGCGCACGTTCGGCGGGCACAACGTTTCGGAAGACTTAATGCGATACGTAGTCTATCCCCAAGAAGCATACTCTGAGAATGACAGCAATTGGTATACTTACCTCAAGATGCTGAGAATAAATAAGGTTGTTTAACACGCACCGCCTTAACTCTGACCTTCGTGTGCTTCAATAACACCGAAACCACTGACGACTCAGTAAACTAAGGATATCAATACAGATAACAAGGAAAATGTAGGTCGTTAGCAGTGCATTAGTACTCTTAAAATTTTCCTCATTCCAAACTTCCAACGAAAAGAAAGACAACACTTAATTTTCCGAATACGAACTGGGAACTAAGCCCCTAGGGGGGCTCCCACGGGAAAAGGTCGGGGATGTTTGTCTGTAAATTTGAATTATAAACCCCTGAAGGAGACCAATCTGAGTGTTTAAAACGGACAGGCAGTTTTTTTTATTATTTCTTCGAGTCCAGCCCTAAAAGACCGTGATGGCTTAAAAATAGTGGTGTTTCGTCACGAACGCCCAAGTGAGACCAAAATCCGTGATTTTTTTACACCCCTAAGCGATCCCCGACCTTTCTGCATGGGATTTCCCTCCCCTGTGTAACTGGCCAATGCACTTTCATAACGTCCTTTTAGGCATGGTGCATGTACACTATATAAACTTACAGCTAAAAGTTTAACGGACGGATCCAGTATGCAGTCTCCACATCCCCATCCTTGCCCTGCCCGATCGCCTAGTCGACTTTCGTATACCTTAAACTACCACTTATAAGCACTGGGCTTATACAACTTCTTAAGGGGTTTTGGATGGGCTTAAAAATGGATGGGGAGGCGGGGAGGCTTCAAAGCGGAATAAAGAAAACGGTTTGGAAACGAACTGAAACAGTGTTATCCTAATAAATCGAACTCATTGCACTTTAAACTAGAGGGGTGCTTATATTCGGGGGAGCTCATAATCGGAAGTAATATTTTGTTTACCTATAAGGTCCTATAACCGGAGGGGCTTACAGGCGGTAGTTTACGTCATACGAAAGAATATTCTTCCTTTCGCTGTACTCGCTTGATTGATAATTGGTTATTGTAGCAGAACACCACACGAACAAACTTGCAACATGTTTACAAATTCAAAACATTTCCAATTTACTTTCGGGAAAACACAAAATAAAGTAGGACTAGGCCGATATTCTTGTCCACCGAGTGTAGTTTTGAGCGGTTGAACCAAGGTTAGCCATGCCGACGAATGGAATGGTGCTCATTTCTTTAGCTTGTCAAACAGACCGTTAAGTAAATGTGAGTATTCAATGATCATGCAGGCGTTGTTAGGTTACATACACTACATAAAACAGCAGTCTCTGACTTTCATTATTTCTAATTCTTAACCCCAGTTTGGCACAAACTTGTTTCAAATTCTCTTCAAAAAGAAACTTGACACAGTGATATCAAAACAAGAACATTAATCAATTCGTGAACAGGTGAAAGAAACCGCAAAGAATATTCTTCCTTCCGGTGTAAGAAAGATTAAGCAGCCAAACAGCACTAAGAAGACAGTTGCGGTCTGTGAATGATGGATGATTGAGTATAAATTCAACCAAATTGAAATTAGAAGCGAAAGTCTATGGAAAATTTCACAATAAAGATTGAGTAGTCGGAGTATGTTATGCGAGAGAGGATACAAGAACATGACAGAGACATACGGCTTGCTCGTACACAAACCTCCGCAATTTCAGAGCAGGCCAACGAGACAGGGCATTTACCCATTTGGGACAAAGTCGAGTTTATTGATCGTGACCCCCACTGGTACACACGAAGGGTCCGTCCATCTAAGACTTCATCTAAATAACATCAATAGAGATAGTGGAATTGAAATTCCTGAAGCATGGATACCTACAATCAGAAAGCACAACAGCTGGTCAGTTAGATTGCGGACCTATGAGGGGACAGCTTCACAAAGTTGGAATAATAATGAGGATCGAAATGCACCAATAGTAGCGAACCAAGGTGCTACAAATAGCGACACGCAACAATTGACCTCATCGCCCGATGAAGACCAGCAGTATAGCAGTCGAAACGTTGCTATCTACATCTTAAAGCGACTCCATCGTGAGACAAACGAAAGTTCATCTATCACAATAGGGGAAGGAAAACCGTCGAAAATAAAAAGAAAGACCATAATAAGTGACATAAATCAAGGGGGGGTTGAGAATGATGGATTTTGAAATCATGAATAAAGCGCTGAAAAATTGCTTTGATCAAGAGAATCACCATAATAAAATCATTTGGAATAATAGTCGCATCCTGATCGGAGACCGCACAGTTTTTTTTCGAACCTTTATTTGAAACTCATGCAGAGTTTACGTACTAAACAATTTTTAAAAGAAGATAACACCTTCCTCTCACTGGACGAGCTCACTCGCAAAGTGAATATCAATATTCCGTTTACACTCTACTATGACCTCATCGCTGCCATTCCTACAGAATGGAAGAAAATTTGCGCCAAAACGTCCCTCTTGAAGACCTTCCGTCGACCCGTGTATCCTACGCTACACTTCTAAGTAACAACGTATACGTAAGTCCACCGACATCAGAGAATATAATTCTAAATTACGGTTTCTCCAAAGAAAGCATCCACAAAGCGTACTCGTTGCCTTTCTTAATAGCCAAAGATTCGAAATTAATTGCCTTCCAGTTTAAAATAGTACACCACATCTTACCTACCAAATCCAGCCTTTTTCGAGCTGGCATTACTTGAAGCGACCTTTGTTCCTTATGCACCGCTGGAAAACAAACAATAAACCACCTACTGTACCACTGTACTGTATCTAAGGCTTTCTGGGATAGATTCACCAACTGGTGGTACCAGAAATTTAAACAAGTGGTCATTTTGACTGAATCTAACGTCCTATACGGTTGGCATAATAACATCAAAAATAAACAGGCACTTGATGTCACTCTTCTTATCGCAAAATTCCATATCTTCTCGACAAGTTCATGTGGTGGTAACTTATGTTTTGAAGGCTTTCTTCTCCGCCTCCAAGACAAACTTGATATTTTAAAGTTAAGCTATACCGCCCAAAGAAAGCTGCATAAATTCTTGAACATCTGGGGAAAATTACCATAAATCTCACTCCGCTTCGTTCTTTTCTTTTCGCTCTCTCTTATTGTAACTCTTTTCTGTAAGTCAGCCGTAGTCTTGTTCGTAGCTTTTAATTTTATTGCATAATAAAACATGATGATAATTGCTACCATAATGTAAATAGTGTAAGTAATGTATATAAGTGGTGCAGGCTTATATTTGTAGTACATCTCTTTGTAAGTAATGTAAATAGTGTAGTATTGTTGTGTAAGCATTGTAGGTAGTGTAAGCTCTGTAAACTGTGTGGGAAGTGTTTAAATAAAAAAAAAATAATGACAAAAGCTGAGAAAAATTTGTATATTGAAAGATGCAAACTAATAAAGATAAAGCTTTTCTCTGCTAATATTATCGTTTAGATTTCAGTGTCCTAACAAGTGAAGTCTCCTTTATCTTGCAATGTGTATCTGACCGACCTTTAGCCAATATCTCAAAGTGGTCCCATTTTAAATTGCGACCGGTTGACGTGAAGTGGTCTGCGATAGCAGATGCATGTCAGCTACTCGTGATCGCTTTAAAATGTTCAGTTTTTCTGCCGTGCAATCTACGTTTTGTTTTTTCGATGTATTAGAAATCCTGGCAGTACCAACAAATAGCCTTATACACAACTTTTGACATTTGGAAACGGTTGATCCTATCTTCGAAGGGAAAAAAAAGACTTGATGCGATGAGCACTTTGGAAAATAACCCTAAGACCAATGCAGCCATAAAATTGGTTAATGCTGGTCTTGTTTGAATGGACTGAGGAAGTTGTTGTTACAAAACGGTTACCCTGCTGGTGTTGTCAATTACAACATCAATGATGTTCTAACAGTCAACAAAACAGACCGAGGAATCCAACCACCATGGTCCCCAAGAAGGAAATAATCTTAGTTCTACCTTATTTAGGGTTACAAAGCAAAATTATTACCAAACAGCTGAAGACCTGTATTAAGTCTTCCTCGACAAAGTGAGTTCCGGTTGTCACGTGCTTTATTAATACAAGTTAGTCACGTGACAAAAAGTGGTTGAAAATAGTATATTAATCACTTAATGACTGGTCCCAAGGGAAACAGTGAGTTTTGTTTCCCCGGGACCCTTTTATTTCCCCGAGACCCTCAAGGGAACATTGAGGTCGAGGGGAAACAAAACTCACTGTTTCCCGCGGGACCAGTCTTTGATATAAACTGCCAACTCAAAAATAGAAAAAAAAAACTGCGAAGAAATCGTTTACTTGAAGCCGGCTGGCTCACAAAAATTTGCCGCGGTTTCAAGGAGCACGACCTGATCACGCGCGAGTCTAAAGTTCAAGTTGTTGTTTCCCTAGTGAGTTACGTGGCACGTTCTCCAATCGGAAAACGTATTTGAGTTGGGAAGTATAACAAAGTATTTTAATACTTTGTCAGTAAGTAGCTGTAAAAATAAGGTCTCTGGGCTGCCAGGCCTTTGCGTTTCGCGGCCTCGCTTAATCTATTGCGAGTCACGTAATATGACATCTCCTGTTTCTTCTTTTACATATTTCCCTGCAATCTTTGAGCGTTGAGGCCTAACGCCAAATTGTTTGAGAATCCATAAAATTTTATTTCAGAGATCAAGAATAAACCAGCCGGATTCTAAAAGATACAGCGTCGTTACCAGGAATTGCTCCTCCTTTGGTCTCGTGAGGTGCGCGTGGAATTATGGGACACGTTTCGTGGTTTCCTTCCTTTCAAGCCATCTCCCCTGTTTTCCGCTCCTTGTGGACTCGACAGGCCTAGCTGTGGAGAGACTATTTATTTTCATCTACCAGGCGAGTTTGCGAAATTTTTGTCGTTATGAATTGGGTCATAAGACTTGTCAACGGCAGGAAGAAAAAAAAGTAAATTGACATTTCAGTAGAGCTTGAACCGGAAACGTTTGGAGCGGTTCTATAGCGGATCTCTTATTAACATTACAAAAATATATACTTATATACTGACTAATTTTACAATTTTGCATCGAAAACATTAGACCTCCAGTTTAATTTCTGGACGTTTCGTGCCAGTTCAAGGCGAAGTACGTGACTGTTTAACAAAGGAACCGGGTTGGGGGGAGGGGATATTACTGTGAAAGTTGCTATGGAATTTTCAGTCCACCTCAGACACGAGCATATCAATTTCGAGAAAATTGGGCGCGCCTGTTACGCTTAAACTTGTAACTGCGACTAAATAAGTAACAAGCTAAGTTATCATTTGTCTGAGTTCGCGAAGGTAAGTCTCTTTTGAATACTGACTTTCTGAGCAGGGAAAATTGATCAGCTTAGAGCTAAGATGCTGGCGGTTTAATTTAAAAGCGTGCAATTTCATTAAACCGTTAGGCGCATCGCTTAGCGCGTGGACAATAACATGACGGGGAGAAGTTTCATGAAGCCCATATGCTTTGCCGTGCGGAGAAGTTACTACCCGATGCAATTTTACTATCATTTCACAAGCCCCTCTGAAAAGTTTTACTCGAATTGCTACACTTTTACAATAAATCATGGCAAGTTTGTAGTAGGCTTGCTGGAGTTCGTGAAGCTTGGGGCGACTAGTTAATTTCTGCCATTTTTTTATATCAATGCTTCGGCTTAGGTTCTGATCAGCTTATGCCAAATTTTTTGCGTATATCATATCCAGGAAAAAAAAATCGATTATCTTTATTGCTTGCGTGCCAGGCGCACAGAGTCCCACGGCTGTGAATAGTTGATTTTATGACATTGCACCATACCAACCGCTACTTTGTACCTGTTTTAACTGCTCCGAATGTCTCGCGACAGGCGGTTACAACTGAAACATAGTGTAAATCGAACTAAAATTATGAAACCAGTATTTAGATACCAATGCAAACGACTCTTAAAATTTATCCTTTTGGAATTCACCTTGGAGTCAAACAAATATTTCTCGATTTCTTATTCTGAAGCCGCACATCACATGGTATCATGTTCTATCGAAGCCTTTTCCAATATATTATGAATAGCTAACATTTATGCTAAGCTGATTTCTGTCCCCATCCCTCGGTTTGCAATTAACTTTTAATTTCAATTTTGTTGATAAAAACAAAAACCTGATTGTTATGTGCGACCGTATTCTAACGGAAGATGTGTTTAATTTGAAAGAATGGGTTTATCTGCCTGAATATCGCTATATAAACCTAATTTGCATTTTGTGTACTTTTAAAACATTGTTCGAATAGGCCACGTTCAACATTCTAACAGGGCTCCGAGGTTTTCAGGACAAACTTCTATATTTGGTGTTGTTTTCTTTGTATCCAAGTCTCTTTTGGGAATTGAGAGACCAAAGAAACTTAAAAAAATAACAATTTTGACCCGAAAGCCTCGGAGCTATATATGTTAGAATATTGATATATCGAACGTGACCTATTAGAGGTATAATATGGTTTTAGGCCGGTATTTTAATGCAAATGGGTGTTTATAAACAAACTTGTTACATATCTTGTAGAAAAATGTAATTTTGTTTTTTCTTGTTTAATTATGACCATTCGAATTCGCAAGCAGATGATCTATAAAACGCAAAAGCAATGAATAATCTAAATTGACATAGTTGTACATGTTAGGAAACGACACAAGAAAGCTGGGAATGATGGTTTGAAATTAAATTCGACCTTTTTTCTTTTAATTCCCACAGTGGATAGTCATTTCATTTTTCTATACACTGTTCAAAGAAGAAATTACATAATGCAACAATCACTCTCATAAGCGTGCGTTAGATATGAAATACTGGCTACTGAATCGTCCCATTTCCAGTTGCTAGAAGTGCAGGTGTGAGCAGGGTCAACCTGTACGTGTTAGTAAGCTTTGTGTTTGTGATGAGTGTGTCAATATTCGTCCATCCCTGTCTTCTAGCGTTTTCCTTTACTGACGTTTATTTTGTTATTTTGCATTAGATAAATGCATATGTAAAATTGCAAATTTGTAATATTAGGTGTATTGATGTATTTCTTTGTGTGTCATTTTACTAAAATATGCAATTAAAAGATATAAAATATTAAAATAAAAAACAGAGACGCGGGAGTGGAACAAATGTCGTTTTGGAAACAACCACAAAATATAATTATTTGAATTTTGCTAATTTTTATTTAGTAAAAAAGGACTAGTACTGGCAAGTGATTTTTATATATCATGCATGTCTGGCATGATATAATTAACAATTTTTCCATTAGTGCGCTTTGGATATGAGATGACAGAAGGCGAACGAGGGAGTTGGCTATAGTCATCTTACATCCAACGAGCGCGAGTGGAATAATTGTTGTAATAAAAACGCTTCTAAAATATAAAAAACTAAAGTAAAATAAAAATAAAAACGCCTCCAAAAATTACGCGAACACGTCTGTTTTTCGGTGGTACTAACATTACAAATTTCTTCTCAGTAGAAATGTCCAGAACTGGATTGGCATTTTCTGGCGGTGGCATCCGGTCAGCGGCCTTCTGCTCTGGAGTCCTGCGCAGATTGCTACAGCGAGAAGTGAAGGTCGACTGCCTGAGCTGCGTGTCAGGGGGCGGTTACACAGGTACGGCTTACCTGGACTGGAAATACAGGCATGGAAAGGAGGACCATCCGAAATGGCATCAAGAGTTCTTCAACTATATGCGCGTAAGGGCAGGCTACTATTGCAACTGGCAGAGGCCATTTATTGCCGTATTTGACTCATTTCTCATAATTGCTCTGCTGATCCTGGTGTCTTTGATCACCCCCATCTTAGTCTGGATGACAGTGGCATGTCCAATGGCATACCTTATCGATTTTCTGGTTGGAGATCTGTTACGCACTGAGGGATGCATTGGAAACGATACAGCATTTGAGGCCGTGAACGGCCATGAATGCCATGTAGAAGGAGATGCTTACACAAAAGTTGTGCTGTTTGCAAGCCTATTGGCCATTACTGTTTTAAGCTTTATCTTGCAGAATATCTTAAAGCAAGGGAAAGGTCTTTTAAGGTTCGTATCGATATCATCGCTGGCGATTTTGGCGCTGCTCTTCTTTCCGTGGGCCATTCACGTATTGCTGGAAGGGACCCCTCTCTGGGCACAACTGCTGATTCTTGTACTCTCAGCCATCATCTGGTTCAGTATCCCAGTGTTTCGTCAACAAGCTTCCCTCATCATGGTGGTGTACGCTTATTCGTTTATCATCCACAAACGTGTCTATAAACATTCCCTCTTCGGCCTGGAGTACTCTGAATACAACTTTGTAATGCTCGTGTGGGTATCTGGTATATTGCTCGCGTTTGTGCCTTATCTGGGATCAATACAACAACGGCTGATGCACGTATTTAACAGGTAGGTGTCGTGCTACTTAGTTCATGTAATGCTTTCTCCCAGGCCTTCACGGTCAGTTGATTTTCATGACGTATCTGAGACGAACGGCGGAGAGTTCTCTTCGCCTCGGATCACGTGACCCGAAAACGGTTGACCGAGGCGAAATAACTTGGCAGGTGTCGTGCAGAATTGAAGGGTAAATGTCCTCAAAGTAAACGTCACTGTTGCATGTAAACTTGTGACTGAAAATTATGCGATGATTTTATCATTATTAGCAGCCCTTTTAGGGGATCTACCAATGCCCGAAGTCGATGCAGTCACGCCACGCAAACCAGGATAAGCTACAGCTATATACAATGTAGCTGCATGTCACCCTCTGAGCCAAGGTCCATTGCAGGCGTTCTCAAATGCGTAACTCCTTTTTGCCTTCTAAGAAAATCGATTATTTACATCGAAGATTGCAAAACTCGTGTCTGTTCTTAACACTGGTAGTGATTGATTCTTATCATTAGGCCCATCAACCTTTTTATCACGTACATGCTCAAATTAAACAGGCAGGGCTAAAAAAATTATTAACCGTCTCCGCGACTCTAGAATAACACACAAGCAAGTTTTCCTTCTCAAGCTTTTAAATTTGTCCCGACATTTTATAACGACATGTTATATTCTTGATGTGTACGACGAAATCACAAGATGTGGCGAGGTACGAATTACAAGTTGGTGGCTAATTCCAGTTTTCGAGACCCAACTCCCTCAACTCCCCACCCCACCCCCCCTCCCCGTTCCCATCAGAAGTTGCTTAGCAACTGGCACGTCAAGATGGCGCGTACGCTTGAGTTCTCGCCATATAAATTCTTGGTATGATCAAGATAAAAATCAGGAAATGTTTGCGTCTACTTCAACGTACTTCAATTGCAGTCACTTTTTCCCTCCACTCGTATTCTAGAGAAACATGCAAGTGCAAGCTAGGGCAGGAAAGGTATGAAAAATGCTAAGCAAAAGGATTTTTAATTGTTTCTGTTTGTGTAAGGTGGCGTCTACAGAAGGCGTTCTACACACCTGAGAGCGTGGGCATGACCGGTTGTTCAGGCATTGGCTGTCATGATCTGATCATCGGCTATCCTCGGTTCAGCTCTCGCTCCCCAATTGAGCCTTTAACCATGGCTCATCTTGAAAACATACCGCCGTTTTACATCAGTAACACGACTGTGAATTCGTGGAGGAGAACTCCCGAGGATAAAAGACCTTTTGAGCTGCTAACAATCACCCCACGAGAAATCCGACGGATTGACAGCCCATACGAAGAAGATGTGTTCTTGGGAAAGCTGGAACCGGAGGATATAAGACTGTCCGAAGCCATGGCGATGTCTGCGGCTGCACTTACACAACAGATGGGTAAATATAGTTGCTTGGATGTGTATACAGACTTGAGGATTGTTCTGGGGGTCGCATTTGGAGGGACGATTTCGTCAGATCCTCGCGGAAAACGGAGGCAAAACTGCTGCCTACAAGTAAGTGACTTCAAGGTGGCTGGCAACAGCTAAAACACTCTCTAGTGCGGGGGGAGGGGGGTGGGGAGGGGGAGCTCCCATATAAAAAGGACGGGGGTGCTCGTCGTACCTTTTAGGAGTTAAAAATGAGAGTTTGATACCTCTGAGGGTGTTAGGCCTGAAAAGATCCACAGCATGAGCTTTTTGTTTCGCGGTACCTTTAAGGGTATTGAGGCGATAAAAGTCAGTTTGATGCCTTAGAATCGGAACCTCTTAGGGGTGAAAAAAAGTTCAAGCCACGATCACAAAACAGGAACTTGGTATCTCTTAGGGGTTCTTTTCCAAATTTCCGACGAGCACCCCCGTCCCCTTTATATGGGAGCCCCCCCCGTCTCTAGTACTTATACTATATTTCAATTTATCAATACTACCATTCTTTTGCCGTTGATGCCACAGTCATGATGCCAACTGAACGAATGCAAAATATTTGGTGAAAAATATATAACAACAGGTTACTATGGCAAAAGTATGACCTTTTAAAAGTGCCTTAATTTTAGCTTTACGTGCTTACAACTTAAAATCGAGTCGTATGAAGTCGAATCTTGCCTTGCGGAACATTTTTTCAGTAATAAAAAGGAGAGTGGTCAAAATTCTTTTTTGCTGACAAAGTGTGATAGGATTGATCCCTCATGCTAAAGTGCTCGAAAGTACTAGAAACATTTGTGAACCACCTTAACAGCAGTTACGAACTTAGCAGCTATTACAGGCTCCCGCTATAACGGAATTGCGGACCGGCTACATGAG
This sequence comes from Orbicella faveolata, assembly GCF_042242905.1. Classification (NCBI taxonomy): domain Eukaryota; kingdom Metazoa; phylum Cnidaria; class Anthozoa; order Scleractinia; family Merulinidae; genus Orbicella; species Orbicella faveolata. Next base: position 16,288,351 of record NW_028301564.1, read on the forward strand.
GTCTAATATTTAACTAATATTTTTATTGTTCTCTCGTTTCAACGGAAAACTTGACGTATTGAATAACACAATTATTCCGTAGTCTTTAACTAGTTTTTACAGTATTTTGACTTATATTGAGTGATTATGCATCACAGTAAATGTGCACTACAAATTAAAAGAGACTGTTAATCTTAAAAGAGTATAGCAGATTATGTTATATGTGATATTTTACCACCAAAAATTGGGCCAATTTTTTTTTTCCACGACACCCCGCTATTGCGGACTCTCGCTTCTGTTACGAACACCAAATGATGGTACCGACGATGTCTGGTCATGATAATGACGGGTGACAGTATTTGGAATTTCGGGGCTAAAAATGGGGTCGAAAATATATTGTAGTAAGACGGACACTCTTCATGTTTATTCACTCAGATTGTCCCACACTTGATCGACTTTATTCGAGTCCTTCCTTTGATCGCTTTCCCACTCGTGTATATCCTCGGTGGAGATGAGAAGTGGGTCACCGTTGGAGTGTTTTCATTTTTTGGGATCCTTCTCCTGTTCTCCTTGATAGCCATATTTCCAACAGGCGCTGCCAAGCCAGGATTGTTGGGAAAGATAACGAGGTAAGTAAAGCGCAGCCTAGATAAAGTTTTTTTTTTGCGGTAATATTTTTATGAACCCACAGAGATTTTCCGCCAGAAGGAGTCATGAGCAGGGAAAAAACACTCATTTTAAATTTCACACCAAATGGCTGCAACCTGGTCATTATTTCGCAGCCCACGCAAATAACTTTGGCTATCGACATGCATTACTGTAGAAGTACAGCAGTAAAAGGTGGGGGTGTACATAGCGGGTCCAACATTGATTTGGCGGGATGCGGGATAAGCTTTAAGGCTTAAGCGGAATGGAAGAGCGGGATGTAAAAGGTTGCATGGGTAGACGAAGCTACCTTGGTTGAAAAGGTGAAAACTAAGGCGGGATGCGGGATATGGATTACCAGAAAAACACAAGATAGAGGCGAAGAGGCATGTAACTAAAGGAGGCCAACAAAATTGAAGACTTTTTAACAGAAATATTTCGAAGACTCTTGTTCCGATTTCGTCGGTAATCGTAACTCCCTTCCAATATATATCTTCAGCTTTGCTTGCTTTTTCCCCTCTCCACAGGTGGTGTGTAGGCAATGTGCCTCATATACGCTATGTTAGAAGCATGTTTGGTATTATCGATGAAGGGCCCTTGCCTCCTCCAATTTTACGCATCAGTGATGGCGGCCATTTTGAAAATCTAGCTTTGCTACCTCTCCTCAAACGTCGGCTACCAAAACTCGTTATTGTGAGCGGAAGCAGTTGTGAATCGGACGAAGATTACGGTAACGAGCTTAAGATTGCGATAGAACTAGCGAGAAAAAAGCTACGATGTTCTTTCAGTGGCTTGGATGGTCGAGACATCATGGAGGATATCCGAGCGAATTTTGTAGAGAAAGAGCCTGGTGACCAGCCCCGATCTTACAGGTAAGTGAGTGCGGTCACACTGGTTTGACTCCCTCGTCTAGTAGCAACATAAACAAGGGAAAAACAAGGAATTAACAAGTACAGGTGTTATCCGATACGATTAGCGGTGAAAGAAAAGTAAAGGTTTTTCCAAGGTCCTTCCAAAATTTCCCGTGAGAAGTGTAGCAGCTCTCAAAAGCTCGTTACAAGGATTATCAGTTAAGTTAGCCGTGACGGACGTTTGGCAACCAGGTTTTAACTTTAGCATCGTATATGTGTCGTTATCACGGGCAACTGGCTCTGACGTCACTAGAGCAAAGCGCGCGAAATTCTAGGCGACGCGCGGCTGTTGATATTGTTACCATTGTAAACCTGGTACGTTGCCCGTGACAACACCGTAAATTAAGGCCAAAACTTCGTCCTCAAAGCTCCGTCGCGCCTTTATGCTCAAGTGATAATCGTAGTATTCTACTTGTCGTCATCGCGTAGCAGCTGTTATTGTTTTGGGGCTAGGGACATTGTTTCTGTCGTTTGTTCTATTGTTCTCTCAAAGGGTATCAAGCCATTCATGTGAAACCTTCATTGCAAGAATATAAATATATATTTGTTCTTAAAATACTTCGTTCCCGAAGATATAGCAAGCTTAAGAATTTCAATAGATACAAAATTATCGCCTGTACAGTATTACTAAGTATTACTATTACTATTACTATGGGAGGCGCGGTGGCTTCACGGTTAGTGCGCTCGTCTCCGGATCGAGCCTTCAGGGTTCGAGCCCTGGCCAGGGGCATTGTGTTGTGTTCTTGGGCAAGACGCTTTACTCTCACAGTGCCTCTCTTCACCCAGATGTATAAATGGGCACCGGCAAATTTAATATTGGGGGGTAACCCTGCAGTGGACTAGCATCCCATCCAAGGGGGAGTAGAAATACTCCCAGTGGCTTCATGCTACTGAAACCAGGATAAGCTGCGGCCTGATGGGCCACTTGGCCCGCATGCAGACTTTACCTTTACCTTACAGTATTACTAACCCTAAAAGCATGAAAGCGAGTCAGTTTGATTGATAGCCAAAATGAAATGAAATTATATTGTTAAATGCATACGCGTGTTTTGCGAACATTTAATTCAAGAATATTAAAATGCAAATGGTTGAAAAGTTGACGGGACCAACTCCCTTTCAAGGTGCACAATCATGTGTTCAAATTAGTAACGAAAGAATATATCGATCTTCACCTGTAGGTTCAAAGTGGCTTATTACTCTAAAGAACCCGACAGTGGAGCCGAAAACCTGGTCGGGGAGGGGCAAATCCTTTTCATTGCTCCCAGACACCCAAATAAGGGAGTACACATGGAGGAGCACGTGACTTGGAAAGAGGCGTTGCATGATATCAACGTTGATCTTGAGGAAGGTCTGTGGGGAACTGGGCCCGAGTTGGATGCTGACGAAGTCGATCGTCTAACCTTTTGTTGTTGTGAAGCCTGCCACAATCTCTGTTGTGCCTCAGCCTCGGCTTACTGTTGTGGTTCGTTTCCTCTTCATAGTTCTGCCAATCAGTTATTCACACCTGCCATGTTTTCGGCTTATCACCGTGAAGGTTATCGAGCAGCCACTGAGGCTAAAGCAGTCGAGTTTCTCTCGGGATAAAACTCAGAACACCAGTCTTGGTAACTTTAGGAGTTTTTTCTTTTTGTGGGTAGCGCTCAAGGTTTTAAAACCATAAAAATCTAAAATAGCCACCGTTGGAGTTATAGTGTTACGTTTCAAGGTATTGAACAGGAGGGGTTAAATAATTCGAACCACGCACACAAAACAAGACTTACTAAAGTAGCTATTGGGCACACACCCCTCCCCTCCACCCCACCCCCCGCCATGTTCCTTAGGGTGTACATACGGACAGGTCTTACCCGAGTGTGTTTCGGAAAATTAAACGTGACAAGATTTAATTTATTTTTCTCGACAAGGGTGTTTTGGAATTGCCTGCTATACCGTGAAATTCCGAAACTTAGCGTTTGGCTTTTTGTAATTGCGGTGACTTTTAATAGTTAGGCCAGGTCGTTCGCGGCCACGCACGAGAGAGTGCTTGGCCGCGAACGACCTGGACCATCTGAGAATCAGGCTGGTAGTCGAGAACGGTCGTAAATTTTATTCGTCTTAGATTGATTATTCGTCTATGACGGATAATTCGTCTGTAGTATAAATGCCCGGCAACCTTAAATTCTCACAGATTTTCGGCGGAAAGCCTTATTCAAAAATGATGAGATTGTTTGAAAATACTAAGCGATTCTAAAAAAATGTTTTGGTTTACTAATTGAATAAGTATTAAAGGCTTGAGGGAATATTTTCAACACAAATATTAGCGAGAGATATATACGTTTCAACATCGTTGGATATTGTTGACAATGACATCGGACGATGTCGAAACGTCGTATATTTCTCTCGGTTTACTAACTGACGAATTTACCGAGCTTGAGCATAACATAAAATTGCGACATTTTCGACGGCTGCCGGGCATAAATAATAATAATAATAACAATAACAATGACAATGACAATGACAATGACAATGACAGTAATTATAATAGTAATAATAATAATAATAATAATAATAATAATAATAATAATAATAATAAATCTTTATTTGTACTCACTCTTGCTAAAGAAAAAAAATACAATTTCAATGAAAATATTAAAAGTAAAAATTAGAGTACTAGCTGCCTGGAATAACCATAGGGGATAGCGGAGCCAGGCAGCCAGTTAACATCAGCATTAAATAGAAATACAATACAGGTCAGCAAGAAAACTTGAGCACAAATGCACACACAAGAAGAAAAAAAAAAGAAGAGGAAAAACACTATTTCTATGCTATGAAGGAAGTCTAAAATAGTTTAAGTTATATATGAATACAAAACATTAATATAAGAAGAGCACACGGTAGCTAATTGGCAACTAATAACAGCTATATATTAAACTATAAACGAAAGACTTGGAAAGGTGACAGAAATGAACAAAATACTAATTTACAGGTAAATTGGAAAACAACACAACTGCTAATAAGAACATAAGTAACTAATAATCTTTGACTAGATCGCTTTTCACTGATTTCTTCAAGTTTGAAATAGAAAAGGGTTTTCAAATATAGTCACTGCGTTATGTTATTGGCCAAAAACTTGGGCTTAAGAACGAGGGAGGGGAGAGAGGGGGTTATCATCGTATTTATCAAAAGGACGTATGCCTTTTAACACTATTACTTAGAAAACCAAGTAACGGTCGTTCCAGGGTCTCAATAGGATTAACCATTAGCCGTAAAACGGGCCAAACATTTAGCCGTTAGGCGTAATAATTGGACAATTTTAACCGTTGGTTGTAAAAAGTGTTAACTGCAAGAAAATTTAGCCAAGAAAAAGATAGTCTCAGGATCTCTCGTCAAGACTTTTTGTGTCATGTTTTGCGGCTTGGTAGTACAGGGAAAGCCGGGAGATTGCGTAATTTATAACACCTTTTCCCATCCCAGAATGGTCCGCAGACCTTAAATATGTTTTAGAGTAATTAAATTAAATGTTTAACTTTTTGAAACAACGGTAATTAATTCCTAAGATTTCTGTTAACCGTAAGGAAAATGAATTAACCGCTAGCCATAAAAAAGCCAAATTATTAACCGTTAGCCGTCGTTATCCCATTGAGACCCATTGAAAATATGATGAAAACATTGCAAAAAAGAAAACTAAGAAATGGTTAGTAAAGGTTTACAACGTAATAAAGAAAAAATAAACCAGGTCAGGGTTAACAAGGTAATGAAAAAATAAAACGAAGTAATAAACCGTTTCAAACTTTATTCTCTTGTATACTACACTACATATAAAATCTCTGTATTTTTTTTTTCTTTTTACTTTAGTTTACACGTGCTTGCAAAACCTGGTGTCCTACAGACAAATTTATAGCTGCCCGGGAACTCTCAAGCTAAAGACCTGTCTACGGCAGACACCACTCGGCTTACAAAGAAAACGTTTGATTAGTTAAGTGGACAGTCTATGCTCTCAAGTACCCATGAATATGAAATCCTGTTGAGAGCTTGTACAGTTCATCTAAGAACTTTGTACATCTGTATTAGCCTTGGTTCAGCGCAAGAAACGGCAAGACAAGAAAACAGGTCATCCCAAACCCCTCCTTTGTTTACTCATTTTCTTTGCTCGCTGAATTTTATGCTGCAATTTAACTAATTGAATGCCAGGGACAGGCTACAAATGTGTCGAGTAAAGAAATTTTTAAACAAAGAAAGACTGTTGTATTACAAACAGTCTTCATCTATGCACAAATTTCTGTTATCTCCACGTTGTCACGTAACATGCACCTGAGCCACCAATGTCATAATCATTGCTTCCCAGATGCATAAGAGCCAAACTTCAATCTAAGCAATGCAGTCCAGTTGTCTCGATCGATCCAGTGCACAAAACCTCGTTGTCCAGTTCTGTCTACTTGACTAACTCGACACCATCAGGCAATGTGTTACTGACGCATCGTAAACCAAGATTGGAGGCAGTAGTGTCAGCTGAATTCTGACTTCTAGCAGCACAGCGGTATCGGTAACAATACGACTAAGGAATAAAGACAGAAGAAAAGAAAACCAAGGGATCAGTCTTCACTAATGTATGGGAAACGGACACAAGAATATGAGAGTTATACCTAGACTTAACCTAACCTTATGATGAGCACGCCTACCCTTCTTATATGGGAATAAGATCGAATAAAGCTTTCAACTTACTTTGTGACACATGTAGGATCCTCCTTTCTTTACTTTGTCTCTTCCTGAAGATGGTCCCGTCTGAAACAAAACAGATAACAACACCCATTATAAAATCATTGTATCCAGAGATTAATTGATATATTGACTAAGGTACACACAAGGACCTTCGCCAGTCAGAAAAGTACTGATTTCCGAGACCTAATTCGCTAAGCATACAGGTGTCTGTATAACGCAACATAAGTTATTCTGGTACCGCTTAAAAGAGGTGATCAAAATTTAGCGCATTATGGGGCAAAAAACCGAACACGAAAACAAAAGTAAGCGCGCAATCTGCATTTATTGTTCGTAAAAACTTAACGCGAAATATGTCTGAGGAGTTCATGCACCAGCCAAAGGATTTTACAGTAATGTTGTTCGTAAGGCAAGTGTTGAGCGTCTTTGCCTTAAATCGGGTAATTGACAGTTTTGGCATCTCATTTAACATGAAGTGAAAAAAATAGTTATGGTCATCTGTGATTGGGATTGCATAACTTAATTTGGTGAAGCAAGTCAGGGCCAATGAGAGTTCTTTGTGACCTTAAAACTGTGCCCCTGTTGACCACTTAATGTAACAGGGTGACCGTTTAACAGAGATGAATTAGTCAGTTGGGAAGTCCAAACGGTGCCCGCGCCTACTTAATTGGAGGGGGGGGGGGGGGGTTAATGGAGGTCAAATATACAGAAAATATGTGAAGCAAATATCAGGAATTTGAATAGAGACCTATTAATAGAGGGTGACTGCTTAACAGAGGGCCGCTCAATAGAGGTTTGACCGTCAGTAATAATACAAATTAAGATAAAAACTAGTTGACAGTTACTTGAGTTTAACGCTTGAACGGATCATTAGTTGAGAGTAACTGTCAACTAAATAGTGTATTTCACTCTGCATGTATTTGTATTGAACACTTCGACTGTGTGAAACCACCATAATTTGTTTGCATCTGACTCATACAGAAATGAGAACCAGAAACAATCCAGGAGATTGTTCAAATAATAATTAAGAATAACAGCAATAGTTTCATCTGGGTAATAAGATTACTAACTCCCTATCCATCCCTTGATTCTCACCGGATTTTCTTGAAAGTTAGTTGAGTGTCTTACGTTCCACCAATCTTGTGTCCATTCCCATACATTTCCTAGCATGTTGTAAAGGCCATAACTGTTTGGTGGGAATGCTGTGATAGGGGCTGTTCCAGGATACCCATCCTCTCCAGTGTCCACAGTTGGAAACTTTCCTTGCCACGTGTTTGCCATGTGATTGCCATCTTTCTTGAACTTATTACCCCAGGAAAATACCCTGACAGAACAAGTGAAGTATTAGCTAGTGACAATTACATTACTAAATGGCAAGACTTTGTTACCATATAATATGCTTCGTATGTATGATTGTCCAATGTTCAGGGAGCCTGAATTTCCTGTAATGCTCACGGCCATTCCGTGTGATTGAAAACAACGGGCATGTTTAAAACACAAAATGGCAAAATGACGAAAAGTTAGTGTGGGATACAGGTGTCTGTAGGGTTAACTCAGGCTACAATCAGTGAGAGCTAACCACTGTTGAGTCAGCGTTATTGAGGCTAAGCTGAGCACTATTTAGCCATTTAGGCTAACCAGAGCACTACTGTTTTAGGCTAACCATGGTGCCATTTCATCATTTGACCATTTCGTGTCTTAAACAAGACCAGAAATAAGGCCAGGGTCTCTTACTTGTTCTGTAGCCCTGCTCTGCAGGCATATTCCCACTCTGCTTCTGTTGGCAATCTTTTACCACCCCATTGACAAAATGCAACAGCATCATTCCAAGAAATGTGGATAGCTGGGTGATCCATTCTACAAAGTGTTAAAGGTGAGACAAACAGAGGTGGAAATTAATTTTGATTAAAATTAATGTAGGCCAGTGAAATGGCCTTGCAGCCCAGACATGGGCTGCCAAACACAATGAGGAGATATACTGTGGAAAGGGAGCAGTCCAGAGCAGGGTGGCAGTCCTGGAGCAAGATGTGTGCGACAGCACAGTTGATGGAGAGCAAATTTGGAGGCCTTATGCACCACTCTGGCACAAGAAGTTAGGTGGAGGTCAGGTGAAGTGAAATAGCAATAACCTATTTGCACCTGTGCTGGCCGTAACAGGCCATGTGAAAACTACTCCCAAAAATGGAGGGAAAAGGGGATCCCAGGCATGGTCGCTAACCTTCTTATGCTCTCTTGGAACCTAAATTTACAAAAAAAAAAAAGAAATATCTTATATTGGTGCAGATGATTCAAAAGTTTCATACCAAAGAAAAAAGGTCCTGTTAGGGTAAAATTGTGGCAAGGGTCATAGCATGAAACAGAGACGTGGAGGTCCATTAAAAGGCATTAAACATGATTTGTATTGAAACTCTGACAGCAATGAGAAGACCATGCAAAATAGAAAATGAAAAGCGCTAAAATTCAGACAGAGGATATGTACACCCTTCCCTGTCCACCCCCTACAACGCCTCAGTTATGAACTGTTTTGAAGTATTCACATGCGGAAATTGCAGTCAATTGCTATTAACACCTGTCTCTGATGTGTGAATCAGGTCCTTCTGGTTTCCTCCAATATGCTCCTTTTACAGGAAGCCACCAAGGTGCCGCTGCAACCTGCCAGTTACAACACAGCAACTTAGCTGCTAGACATAGTGAAACTCAATACCGGTAACTTAAATCATTGTTAACAGTGAAACTGTGAAACCATGTATTGCCATCATCATCATCATCACCGTCGTCCTCGTCCTCGTCATCATCGTCATCGTCATCATCACTAATAATGAATGAGTGACTAAATGAAATGACCACTCACTGCTTGGTGTATATCCTTCTTTATCTCTTCACTAATCTTCCCTTCGAGTACAAATGAATCACCAAACTTTTCAGCCTGAAAAATGGTAATAAAAACTAAAAATCCCACATTAACCTTGATCAGTTCATAACTCAGTCATGATCTCATTTTACACAAAAATGTAAACAAACTGTACAAACTTGTAATTTTATTTAACAAATAAAGAGGCCTAAGCCATGTGTTACACTGTGATAAAACACAACGGACATTTGAGAACACTGGGAAGTGTAGAAAACAAGAGCCCCAGGTGAGTGTTTTCTACATTTCTCAAGTGTTCTCAAATGTCCGGAGTGTTTTATCACAGTGTAATACACGGCTTAGACTTCTTCATTTACTTTATGATATAAAGGTAATGTGGTAAAAAACAATAAAACACACTTTTTCTATGTTTTATACTCTGATAAAACATGGGTTTTTGACCAATCAGAACGTGTGCAGGGTCCTATTTATATTATAGTGCTTGGTATTACACTGATATAAAAAGTTAGCATCCAGCTGCAGTATACATGTGTGCTTGATCAGGGATATTCTTTTATGGGTTGACCCACAGGCTTACATGTTTTATTTGTTGCTGCACTTTCCCACTACCCACCCACAAGAATGGCAGAAATGGTGTCACATTCTGTGTACTTCCACCACCCCCTTCACTAGCGTTTCCTTTTAAACATAAAATAATTGACTGCGATGTGTTCTACATGTACCTCTGTAACATGACCAGTACTGTTAACAAAAAGTTCAAATTCTGCATTGCTGGCCTCATAAATGTCCATATAAAATGAATTAACTTTCACTTCTCTCGCAGGCCCCTCGCCATCCATAGGCAGGTACGGTTTATTCGTACCCATTGTAAACCTTCCACCTTCGACAAAACTCATTTGATTCGTCCTTTTGTGAGGTGATTTTAATTTGATTTCGCCGTCTGTGTTTCCTGTGTTTAGCGTCATTTCCTCCTTATTTAAAGCATTATTTCGTTTCAACACAGAACATCCGCAAGAACCTTTTCCATCGGAGTTCATAGAATTTTCAGGTCCAGAATTGAACAGACGAATACTGTAGCCAAAACGTGGGCAAGTTTCTTGACTGTTTAATGCCACTGCGGCTCCAATTTGCAGCCAGATTAAAAGTTTTTTCCACATGCTCGCAGTTGTAGGGTCTTTAAAACAAAAAAGAAAAGATCTGACAAATCTACAAATAAAATATTTTCAAAGTGTAAACATTTTGTTTTGATCACATGCTTCTCACAACTCTTCTCGTGCTTGGTAACCACGTATTCGTCTGAGCCGTCATTTTACGGCAGCGGCTGTACCACCAGAAAACAAAATGGCGGCTAGAGGTGGTGTAAGTTGTTTATCTTGAGATAATTCCAGCTGTTATCTTTCTCAAGCTCATTCTTTTGAATTCAATTGTTGCATCCCATCTAGGATTTAAGAAACGCAATCGAGCAAGCAACTCAGACTGGCGAAGAATTTAGCAACGTTTACTACGAAACATTCGACAAGAGACGACATGTGAGTTCGTTTCCCAGGACCTAAGCTATAATGAACGACAAAAGTACAGGGACACTTTTAGAAAATGACGCTTTTGGATATTTAACCTCTTATTCGATTTTATTTTAATGTAGCGTTAATTCTCTGATACCCCAGGCTCCCCAATTCAATGTTGTGTAGGCACTGTGTCAAATCACATCGGCAAATATAAATAAAGTGGCTGGGTATTCTGAAGTTCCTCCGTGCAGTCTAAGATAGAAAAATCAACATTTTTTTTTGAAGGTGGGGGGGGGGGGGGGGGGGGGGGACAGAGGCGACGGGGGTGGAATGCTTCCAAGACGCTCGGAAATCAAATTTTACTGCCAAGTGTCTTGACGCTTTTGTCACCCACTGTAACTTCAAGAGTGATTTCTAAAATGTTGCACAAATTTCTCACTTTGCAGATGGCAAGGTCTAATGTTATAGTTTTCATGATTATATTTTTTTGTAGCTCATGTCAAAATTGTATTCGGAGAACACAACAATCGTATGGAATGGAAATCTAGTGAACGGTGGCTCAGCGAAAGTGACAGAATTTTTCAACAACTTACCTGCCACGGAACACAAGCTCAGTTCGTTGGACTGCCAGCCAGTAACAGGTAATGAGAACGAAGTGGGAGTGGGTATTACATGGAATTTCCATGTAATATCATCACACCCCTCCTATGGAGGGACTTTGAATTTTACCTCCTCAGAGAAGTAAACTTCTTACCCCCCTAGAGAGGAAGATCAAAGTGCCGACACACTTCCCACTGCAGCAATTTATTAAAAGATCAAAAGCACCTACACAGTTGCCCCCCTAAGAAATGGCCTTTAGAGACTCTTCCCTTCCCTCAGACTTTCTAGACCCTCAGTAGGGGGTGGGATGCGGATAAAAAATGGAGTGACCCATTACTCCATGTATTTTTATGTTTAAGCTTAATATACAAAAACATAGACTGTGGTCTGGCACAGCTTGGACTTACAAATAGCAATTAACTAAGGATAACGGTCTAGCACGGTTTACCTTCAGGTTGATGAAGGTTATTTTTTCCAGTTGTACCCCTTCTTGCTCTAAAGAGAGTAAACGTGGAAATATTTTTCAATCCTTCCAAACATATGTGATAAATAAACTTAGCGTTTGCATTGGTTTTTAAAATTATAACCATTTACGTTCCAATTCAGTTAACTGCTCTTAAATGATAGAACTAACTGAAAAACATGCTAGCATGTGGCACAAAGCAACTCAAGCTTGTTCAAGCTAAGAACTCAATGGAATAATATGTCCAGAAGCTTATCATCTATGCTTCTGTATGGATTTGATATTACTTCAGTTCTAAGTTCCAATCTGTAGTGAATAATAAAATGAGTAATAACCCTTGCAAAGTTCTTTAAATCAATACTGTGGGTTTGTTGCCTCATGTGACCCCCTTTTTATGTAAATCATTATTGATTTCATCATCAAATGAATATTAATGAAAGGCCTATTTTGATAATCAGATCAAGCAATTCCTGGACAAACTACAGTCCTGGTTGTGGTTGAAGGAACAGTCAAGTATGACGGACACCCAGAAAAACTCTTTTCTCAAAACTTTCTGTTGACTGCCGAGGGTGGAAAAGTATGGAAAGTGTTAAGTGACTGCTTCAGATTTATAGGGTGAAGGCCAAAAGAACCAACTACATGCTGTTAAACTTACTACATGTCCTCGAACTTGAAGCAAATATTTATTACTGGTTTTCAAACAAGCTAATTGAAAACATAGTGTACGTATAACATTGTGTCACCTAAAACTTTGGTATCAAAATTGTACAATAGATTTATGGCCATATTTCTAAACATGATTCAGGGTATTGAAAGGATGCATTTCCTACTAATACTAAAGACAAATCCAGGCATAGGCCTAGCAAGAAAAAACTTGACTTGAGACTTTGGCCTATCTAGAGAAACGTTTAATACTTATTAAAATATCTCAAGAAAAACTGATTAGATGTTCAATTTGTTTAGAATGGGCAAGAGTCACCAAGAGTTCTGTAGATTTTATTTGAGGTTTCCCACTCTATCTGGTTCTTGTTCAGTCTAAGATTACAATTATGATGGCCAAGATTTGTGGCACATACATGTAGACTGAAGTGATTATAACTCACTGATAATATTTTTATTAAAGATTGTATTGTACAAAGCTACAACACTGATATTAAAATATCTACAGTGTACTCTAGATGCTTGTTACTAAATACTTTTCTTGAGCATAGGTTTTCTTATAAAGTTTCTTTTATTTCTCACAGTCAAAACCTTTAAACTGACCCCTCTAGGCCTCATCTTTGCAGAAAAGCGAATATTGTTTCCACTTTTTATCTAAAATATCTAGTTCTAATATTAGCCACCCAGGAGAAACCAATTTATTTCTCCAGTGATGTACCTTATAATATTATTATTGTCAGTTATTCTTATTTAAGTGATCAATCAAAACTAAAAGATATTAAAATGAGCAATGAGCCACTGGAGAAAAAAAAAGTGAACATTTATAGTGTAAAACATTGTTGCTGCTATTGTTGTTTTCCTGGGGTGGGGTGGGGGTGGTGGGCATGATACATTTGTAGGGCTGGAGGGCAGGTGTGATCCCTGGGGGGGGGGGGGGACTCCCATATAAAATGGATGGGGGTGCTCATTGTACCTTTCAGGGGTTAAAAACTGAGGTTTTGGTACCCCTTAAAGTCTTCAGCCTCCAAAAGTCCACAGTAGGAGCTTTTGCATTACCAGTACCTTTCAAGGCATTGAGCCAAAAAAATATGGCTGGAGATGTGTTGTTTTCGAATTGGTATCTCTTAGGGGTGGAAAACATTTCAAGCCACGCCCACAAAACAGAATCTTGGTACCTCTTAGGGGTTATTTTCAAAATTTCCAACAAGCACCCGTGTACTTTGTATACGAGAGTCCCCCCCCAGTGTGATCAATAGAGTGAGTGCTGATGGCAAGTTGATTTTTAAACAGTATAGCTACTCATGAATTCTACTAATGTCAGGAACTCAGAATTTTTCAGGCTACTACGATCTATACATGTTTAAGTCTTGTATGCCACTTAGGCATTGGCTCACAGTTGACTTGAACTGTGTATGTCCCCCACAGAAGGGATTTTGTCTAAGACCCCACCCCCCACCCCCACAGTCATTCCAATTAAGCCTCACACATTTCTTTAAATTTTTTGGTCTTATGGAACCCCAGCTCCACACCCCCAGGAAATCCAATCCCTTCTGTGGGGGGAGTATGAATATTTTTTGGACATGTACAATGTGTATATATCAGTGTGACAATTTTTTTTCTTTGAAACCACTCTTGAGAATTAAATTTAGGTTGATCACAAGTTCTGAGCCATGTAAATCACTCAACCACAAACAACTGTATCTTCAATAATTTATTAACAAGTGCTGCCTTCTTAAAACACTTTAACTCCATATTGACAGTTCAGCATTGTTTCAACTACAAAATGCAGTAACTGGTTTAAAGCTCTTTTACAGCCTAAAACTGACTATTAAAGTATGAGCAGATTATTAAACTTTCTTTGCTTTTGCAGTGCCTCATTTACCAAAAATAAACTCTTAAATTATGAAAGTCTTAGTCTCGCCATATTTTTTTTTTTAAATTTTAAGCATTGTAACGCCAAACAATAGGCATGTGTAGTGAGTACCAGTCTTATTTTTGCTCTTGTGGGACCGTGTTGGAGTTGTAATATTGTCGCTGTCCTGGACTCTCTTTGCAAAAGTTCACCATATCACTTTGAGAGAACGCTTGCAAGTCACAATGCCTTTCAGTCTATGATGACCAATTCTTTTTTTCACACACAACCTGCATGTTTGAATTTGTTGTAAAAAGTTTTTATGAGAAGTTAGAAATTAATCACAGTTGTGGCCTATAGCATTACAACAAAGCAAATTTATTTTTGTCTCAAATCACATTCTAGATACATGTAAATACTTGACTGCACTGTGAGCTTAAGTGACTTTATGTGTACAGTAGGGATGGTGAATGGTAAATGCAAGACTTTGGGAGAAGGCAAGGTTAACGTTTTTCTTTGCCCGTCTGAGACATGCAACTAGAACTTTAAATTACGAGACCGAGACTTCAAAGTGTTTTAAATGCGATTGCAAGATGTTCATATTTTGAGCTGTTCAAATTCTAAGACATTCAGATGTCATTTATAAAAAGAAACATACAAAAGTGGACCTCAAGACTTTCTTTATAGTCTTGCAAAAAATCAAGACTTCAAAAAAAATTGAGACTGCAAGATGCACATGACCTCTGGAAAAAAAAGAGAATACTTCAAGACGCATGAAATTTGAGTAAATTTAGGAGAAGCCTGGTTTTTGATGGACCATTCGCCACCCCTTACAATTGAGCAATAGTTTTCAGTTTTTGCCGAATAGTTTACTGGCCCCACTCTTTCCATTCCATTCCATCGGGAGGTTTGCAGTCAACATGCTTTTGTTTGACTTCATCCCAGTTTGTACTCAAGACTGTCCCACCAGATTCAACAAATGATTTGTTCATTGCTTTTCGAACTTCATCACTCCCATCACCGTAAATTTGTTGAAATAATTGATTCAAAGCAGCCTCTCCTTCAAGTTTTTCATCTTTCTCTTCCTTAGCAATTTGTGCCGCAACTTTGTCCCAGTCTTTTCCAACATGTCGAGATGTAGGATATTTATGAACTGTTGTAGTATCATCTGAAGCTTTTGATTGTTCTAAAAACAAAAAAGTAGCCTCAATGTAAATAAATTCATCTGTATAAATACATTTTCTAACATATGGAATAGTATTGAGTACTTATATTAATATATCTCGTGCCCAAGAGGTGGGGTCACCATCCAGAGTTGAGTCCAGATTGAGAGGCTGGGTGAAAGCCTTCGACTAACATGTTGTGTTGTGTTCTTGGGCAAGATTAATCAAGCTCTTTCCTACAACAGTCTACCCTAAGTCACTTCATGGTACTACACTGTACAACAAAACAGAGTTTTACAGTGCTAGCATAATGAGCCACCAGTGATCTCTTCTCTCTAGGGTTTAACACAGGGATAATGAATCCAAGGCTGTGGTCTGAGAAAAATTATGAGGAGCCCAAAGGTTCCTAACCATGACATCCTGTGTGCCCAGCACCCAAAAAGTCAGTTTTTCCAGTCACCTAAAGGCAAAAGTTAGTTGCCTGTGACATCCAGGTGTTTCTAGAGCACAGCCCTGATGATGATGATGACAATGACAATGATGATGATGGTAATATTCAAGTACATGGAGGTTTCCAAAATTAATCCTCTGTTATCATTCACCTGGATCATCACACTAGGCAAACAATAGATACTAAATGTTCCTACCTTTTGTTTGAAATGGTTTAACTGCAATTTCATTATCTGCTTCCAGAGATGACCATCGTATTTCTTCGGCCTTTTTCATCTTCAATTCAACCTGGAAGTTTGACCAAACCTGAATTAAGTGATGGCCATATAATCACTTCTATTTGGTGGTTTGGTTTGGTGGTCAATAGATCAATAAATTTTGCTCCTAGTTTTCTTTTTCGTGTGCCATTGAAAAGATATTTCTAATATGCATCTTTTTTGTGTACCATCGAACATAGCTTCCATGTCTTTTTCATTTGAATTCTTCAGTATTAGTTGCAAGTCATTGATGGTTATTATTTTTATTTACCCTTGGTTTTACATAAGGCTTTTTAGGCCTCTAGCATGTACTTCTAACATTCTTTAATTGATGAATTTATTTACTCTCAAGACTTGTTTGCTTGAAAATGTCTGGATGTGGTATAGAAAAACTTTATTTTGATCAAGTGCCAGAGAGGTATACTTGGGTATATCACAGGGTATTTACCTTTGTAGACATGAGTCTTGTTTTACACTGCACAGGAACGATATCATGAGCAAGGTCAAGCTCTAAGCTGAAGTCACTACCACTTGGAAGCTTCACTGTAGCACTCAACTAAAGTCAAACAACCACACATTGATCAACTTTGTACATTGATCGTCTCTCTGTAAATATTCATCAGCAATTAGCATTGATTAGAGTTTGGTTAATAAATGTCTCTTAAATAAGTTGCAAAACTATAACCACCTAAAGAAAAATGGCATTTACATTCTAATAGCTTAACACTGCAGTTTGTATAACATGCAAGAGCAAGCTACCTGATTTTTCCGTCCCTGAAAAACCCAGATGCTCTTACAGGCTACAGTTTGTACATCTACTAAGTCTTATATCGTAGAATGAATGATAAAATGCTGAAAGATTGTGACTATACAATTGCAATGGTCACATCTTCATTTCTTCTTTATTTCATTTGCACTCTCAGTTGTAACTTACTGTTTTGTCACCATATTCCACATTGACACTCTCTTTTTTTGTATTCTTGATCATTAATGTTACAATAACATGGGTTTCTGTTTGGTACCAATCATACCTGTAACAACAAATATAACATTGTCATTGATTGATAGGTGGATTAGACAGACAGAAAGACAGACAGTCAGGCAGGTAGACAGACAGACAGACAGATAGATGTAGATCAAGGACCGCCTGACAGAGAGATGAACAGACTGATTCTTAAAAACAATAACACAGTCACAAAAAAAGGAAGAAAGAGTGGAAGAAATTATTAAATAAATTAACCTTTGCTGCAGTCATTGAACTCAGTGGAGATAAAATGCAATAATTATTGAGTTTAAAATTATAAGGAATTCCCATGATTGTAGTTTCAATTAACTTGTCTTTAGAACTATTTCATGTTAAGTACTATAGTATGTCAAGGTACTGTTAGATTTCTGCTGTATTCTTAGGGGGAAAAAGCAGTATCTTGACACAGTAATGTGAGACAGAAAGACAAGTTATCTTGCACTTCAAACTTTTTTGGGTACTTTTTAAACTCTGTCCAAAAGTAAGCTAGTCCACTTCCTTCTGAAAAAAAAAAAAAAAACCCAAGAAAAAGTCCCGCCCAGCATCCAGATGTTTCACAATTGTAGTCTTTAGAACTCTACCAACTATGTGAATCACTATCATCAATGGCTTTACCGTGGTTTTGGAGCTAGTGGTTTAGCCTGAAGTTGTTCCTGATTAGACAGATCAGCAACAGTAGAAACAGAGGGAGACAGATTGTTAACAGATGATGAGTCAGCGGCATTGCCAGCTGCCTCGTTAACTGGGGTCTGGCCATTAGCTTTACATGCTGCCTCGGCACTCTCATCTCCACTTGCAATACCAACCACAACCTACAGGAATGTAAAACAGTTACACTGTTAAGAAATTCACAATGAAAGCTAGAGTGCCTTGAATGTCACTTACAGTACCACATTCCCAAATATGTTTTAAAACACCTTGTTTCTGGTTTCTGGTGCTAACTCAAACCCAAATTAATTTCCCCTGGACTTCTGATATGCATTTACTGTAATTTTACCATTGGAAACTCAAACCCTCAATAACTCGAACCTCACACTAACTCAAAGCAATTTTTCAATTTCCATTGAATGTTCAAATTACCAGGAGTTGACTGTAGTTATTTGTTTCCAATTAAATGGTTCTTAAATTGCACAAAGGAAAATCACAACTGGTTTATCACTTTATCACCAAAAACATGACATGGAAATATAAGTAGCAACCTACATGTGCATAATATTAATCATGGCTAACAATCTACCGATAATTTCAGCCATACCGTTTCAGTTGAATTTGCTCCAAGTTTTGCTTCATTTGTTGCCACTAGTGAATAATAAGTATAAGAAATC
The DNA here is from genome assembly GCF_042242905.1 of Orbicella faveolata. Lineage (NCBI taxonomy): Eukaryota > Metazoa > Cnidaria > Anthozoa > Scleractinia > Merulinidae > Orbicella > Orbicella faveolata. The sequence goes on from NW_028301564.1 coordinate 16,306,746, forward strand.
ATTATTAGTACTTTTCCTGAATAAATTTAAAAGCCACTGAGACACTGACAAATCACAATATTTTGTGATAACCGAGTTCAATAACTGTTTTATCATTTGATCACATTTAGTGATAACAAAATTATTGTGCAACAAACCCATGAACCCGTACAGTATCCTTAGTGCTACCAGCAGGCTGAGGAAGATACTTGTTAATGAAGTGCTCACTAAAAACTCACAATCTAGCTCAGCATCACACTTTACTATCCACATCTGTAATTCTTTGTTTTCTCCTGCAAGAGAAAGGTATATAACAGGAATATAAAGATTTTTAATCCTTATTGGCCATCTTGGCATCATAACAATTAAGCAAACCGTGAGGCAGAAGAATTTATTAACACCAAGGTAATTCCCTCTTCCTAAAAATAGAACTAATTAAATATTGTGTTTTGCTTACTGTCAAGTTTTAATGCATCTGAAAATGCCTCTTTTGCAGCTGCAAACTTCTTCAAGTTAAAAAGAGCCACTCTGTGAATTAATAGGAGACATAGCAAATATTATTAAAAATAATTGCTACAATTATTTTATGTTATTATGAATACACATTCTTGAAATGGAGTTGTTACAGTTGTGTTGTAGTTTTATAACTTTGCCAAACAACAATACAATCAAGAGAAATGGTAAAAATTTAAAACGATCTCTGGCCGAAACGATTAAAAAATTAGAAGCTTTCGATTGCCTGAACTACAGTCTTCGATGGCTCAAATGTGAATGACAAGAAACAAAGAAACAGAAAAAATTTCAGTAAACATGAATGGAATTGCAAAATTACAAAAATGCAAATTATGAAAAAAATAATGTTATATTGTCCAGGTAGTGGAGTCACATGAATTGTTTTCTGCATTGAGAGTCAGTTTGCTATGCCACGCTTCCAGTGTCTTTCAGTGATGTTTGGTATGTTACGCTTCCAGTGTCTTATATTTTCAACAATACAAATGTTTACTTCTCAGCCAATGTAGCTAACCAACCAGAACATAACATGGGCTTACAATTCTTACAGCAACACTACTGAGTTTTTCTTACCCTTTTCTTGTATGTGCCTTACAATTTTCAGGCTCTAAACTGGCTGCTGAGGAGGCATCCGCTGCAGCAGCTGTTTGTGATATAAGAAAGAAAAATGATTCAAATTTCAATAATTAATTTGTTGCACTCGAAATATTTCATTCCATTGAAAAATTGTGTCCACTGATTACCTTGATAATTTGTAATCTTCATAAAAGCTGCTGCTCTTTTCAAATAGAACTCAGCATCGTATGCATTCAGTTCTATGGCATCTGAATATTTCTGCAAAATAAGATCAAGATCTGGCTGCTTTAAGCAATGTCCCACATAACATGATGGCTAAAATCATTACCCTTTTGCCCACCCCATCCCCCTACCCATGACCCTCCCCACCCCAGCTCAGGTTAACTCTTACTCTTAACTCATTACAAGTTCTTGTGAGTATCAGTTTTTGTTGATTGACTAAATCTATCAATTTAACTCAAGTCTGTGTGAGGCAAAACTGTCCCTTTTTACAAAGGCTTATCCCTGTTTCTGTTTAAGTGTTTTGGAGTATTTCTACTCCCCCCTTGATGGGATGTTAGTGGGTTATCTGTCAGCATAAATTTATTTCAGTATCCATTTATACAACTGCATGGTGAATGATTGAGAGGGAAGATCTAACTCTGAATCTCGCTAACAATTACATCACCTTGCCTACAAATGAATAAGCCAACATCAATCAATTGATTTTTAGTGATTAAGCTTATGTTAATTAGCAAACAATGCTGATTAATTAATTAGCATGCGATCTGCATCTCGCTCTCTACGTGCCTTGTAAATGAAGGTAATACATAACATGTGTATGCAAACTAAAGCATCAATTTCATAAGTATTCCCAGAGCAGCATATGTGCAAAATAAACCTACTTTTCGCACAAGAATAGAAATCGTTGGATTTAATTAGCAGAATCGCCATAAACTGGAATATTTCGCTTTGCACATCATTTCGTAGAATTTAGGAGCATCAACTTGTACCTACCTTAACGGCGAGTTCGTAGTCGTCGTCAACAAAAGCTTCATTGCCCTCCCTATGAATTATACACGTGTTGTTACAAACTAACTGCATCAAAAGACTTTTATTGCAAGAAGACACACGTACCTGACAAGAACACTGGCCTCCATTTTGTAACTGTCTAATGTGTAACCGAGCCTTCTGCCTTGGCATCCTGGCCAGTTTATGCTGTACATGTAGGCATGCAATGTGTCAAAATGTACTTAGTTTCGTCACACGCGTTTTAAAATATTTTAAAGATGAAAAAACCTGCTGCAGTAATTTACATCGTGTTTCCATGTTATTTTATTATATTCTGCGGACACAGACAAATTTCTAGCGTTCTAAGTCACTAGGCCTGTCCCGATTGTGCTCGTAAAATCTGGAAAGTTGCTCACTGGAATGCCCTAAAGTTGCTAAGAAATTGCCAAAAATCCAGGCCTAAATTTCTTGATACTTTTATATAAACGTCAATTAAAAGCTTTATTTTTCTTTCTTTGCAATAATTGCAAACATCGGTCAAAAAATAGCTTGAAACTTTCTGCTTTAAAGGGTTGCTCGCGAATATGGACGAAATTTAAGGATACTCTTGAGTCTAACGGAACAAAGGTTGATAAAGTGATGGGCTCCTGTAAACACTCAATAAATCCGCGTAAATTGAAGTTTTCTATGAAATCGTTGTTTTTTTCGTGGTACTTTATATGTGCTCTAAACCCATATATTTTGCAAAACTTGTTCGAACTTGCTAAAACCGCAAAAAGTTGCTCAAAAGTTGTCGAGCACAATCGAGACAGGCCTATAAGTTACGGTAAATGATTTAGGTCACCAGAAAAAAAATTCGAGCATGAATCGCACGTGATTTTGCTACCATCTAATGATTTTATTCGTGGAATTTAAACCCGATAGCCTGGGATTGCAGTGGCGTTTCACTTCACATGTCTTTGTATCGGCTGTATAGCTGGGCCACTGTCTGGAAGAAAATTATGTCTTTGTCGTAGTTTCTTCTTTTCAAAATGATAGAATTAATCACAAACTGGTCTGTTATCGCTACTTTCGAGGTTCGTGACTTTTTAAATTTTACGGTTAAACTTGAAATGATGGAAAGTAGGAAATTGGACAACCTGGAGTACGAAGGAAATCTTTGATCCCGCTGGGATTATCGACAATATTGTTTTCTCCTAACGGTAGGGTCAGTAGGATACCAACGAGTGCCTACGTCTTACGAGGCTAAGAGTATGTGGCCTTGACGCTTTCTTTTCCGAGAGGTTGTGAGTTATCCCCCCGGGGGGAAATTCCGATATGAAAAGGTCGGGGATGCTCCATGGAAAAATTTGAATTAAACCATTGAAGGAAACCAATCTCGGCTTGGGTCTAGTTTCATTTGACTCCTAAAGAAACCAATTAAAATTAAATAGGCTTGATTACCAGCCGCTGTTCAAGAAGGGAGACCGCGCTAGTACACCAGACTCGAGAGAACGGCGGCCTAAAAAATACTTTGACAGCTAAAAATAGCGAACTCTGTGTTGACATCTGAACATGCGGCTTGATTGTCCCCCATGCCTCCATTTACTTTTTTCACATCAATGATATGACTTAAAACCGGCAAAGACAAATATATAACATAAAGTTCAACGTCCATGGTAAGGTATCGCTTATCTCTTTTGTGAAACTGTCCATGCAATGCTTACTGTACTAGCTAACTATTCTTCTCATGTCTGTTTGGCTCGTAAGCTTGATCGCAAAATGCATTTTAGGTTTAGTTCACGTTATCACTGTCTGGTCAAACTATTGTTTTTCATTCCCACGTAAATTTTTTGACCGTTACTCCCTTATGTAAATCTGGGTGTAGCTCGGGCTTTATTTGACCGCTAAAAGATACCACTTAAAACGAAATAGGCACGATTAACAGCCGCTATTTCGAAAGGAACCCGCCCCCCCGGGGGGGGGGGGGCACTGGCACTGCCATATATGGGCTATATAGGTATGTGCCGCTGTGAGGGGTATGGTTTTCAAGCAGTTTACTGTAGGATAGGGTATATAAATCAGAGCATTTGGGTCTATAATAGGGTATCGTTTTTCCCAAAACTGACTAGTTGGTTGAAGATTCTATCTAGACTAAGGAACCAGGAATTGCCACACAAAAATATAACAAAATCAAATCGGCAAGTTTAAATTTACGCAAATCAGCCTCAATAGTATCGATAGATGGGGGGATTTGGGGAGTTTACTCTAGTATAGGGTAGCAAAATTCAGCTGAACTAGCTCTGGTATAGGCTAAGGGTTCCAGGGTCCCAGCGGCACATCCCCACCCAGAAATTCCCAAAGTAACCCCCCCCGGAACCCGCACTGGTACACCGCACTAGAGAAGACAGGTGGAAATCAATCCTAAAAACGGAAATAAGAGCGTTTCTTTTATTATTATTTCTTCGAGTTCATGCACCATAAAAGATACGTTGACAGCTAAAAATTGTGGCGTTTCGTCATGAACAACCTAAGTAAGACCAGAATCGTTGATTTATACGGCTAAGCGAGATGACAAGCATCCCCGACCTTTTCATGAGAGTCCCCCCAGGGGGTATCGTGCTTTTCGGAGTGCAGTATTTGCGCATCACTTGACCTCAATATTGAGTTGTCTTACGCCAACAGGAAATCACATCTTGTTCAAGTCTGTCCATTTATGGCAACTTTCGCTCTTCCTAATAAAGAACAGTGCAGAGTTTTAAATAATTTTATAATTTCACTTCTCAGCTCTCTATTAAAAGCGCCATAGAGTACGGGACTTACTGCTGCCGTGCTACCGACCACAATGCCGTAAATCACATACACAAGGCGCGGGGCGAAATATTGACCGCAAAACACTCCGATCAAATCGATGACATAAAACGGAGTCCAAGAAACCGTGTACGCAATCACCATAGCAAACAATATTTTCGTGATTCTTATATCCCTGGTTGATATCCTGTTACCGCTGGCCACTCCTGTCTCCAGGCGTCTCAGTTGCGCGTTGTGCTGCTGGACTTTGCGGTAAATCTTGTAGTAACAAAAAGAAATGATGATATACGGAATTTGAATATTGAAGAAACCAGTTAGGAAAGCGTGAATCAGGTTTATCTTGTCCACGTTGAAGATGCAGAACATCTTGCCGGGATGGAATTCAAACGTGTTACCTTGAATGACGTAAGACAGCGGAAAATTTGCCGCCAAAAGCCAGGACGCGGCAATCGAGACATACACGTTCCGCTTTGTAAAGCATTTCCGATGAAGATTCGATTTGACCATGAGGAAGTATCGATTTAAGGCTATCAGGGCCATGGCATATATAGAGCCGGTAGCCAACATGGCTGTGATAAAACCTACAAACTGACATGATGCATCGCCGAATCTCCATTTTCCAGTGACGAGAACTTCTGGAAGAAACACTAGTAGGCAAAGAGAGATTATCAGCTCGAATGTGCTCAAAGAAGCTACGTAATAGTTGGAGATTGTTCTTAGAGTCGCAGTCTTCAATATGGCCAAACAGACCAGAAAGTTTCCCGTTACTCCGATCGCACCCACTATAATTAAAGCAATGAGTTCCATGTAGACCTCGGCTTGACTTCTTTCTGCTAGTTGTTCAGCAAACACTTCAGCTAAGTTCATCTGAGTTCCATTGCCCCTACACATTTTAACTTGTTCCTTCTTCTGCCACGTCTAAACGCGCCCTGTTTGAAGAATTTAAAAAATTTGTATCAAAGGAAATTGATTTAGCTACTTGAAAATGCTTTGGGGTGGGGGATTTCAAGTTCTTTTGCAACGAAAATCATACGACATGGAACAATTAACAAGGGAAGCAATTTTTGTGGCGTGCATTTCTTTTTTTCGTTCCCTTGTTACCATGTCACACTTTATATGCACTCGCTGCATTATGTACCAGTCCCCACTCGTATGAAAGATGACGTGCGAGTCCCTCCTAGCTCTTCTCGTCACATGATGGCATCAATATTGCTTGATATTGCAAACATTTCTCATGCACAGGTTTTAGTCTTGACATAATAATGACCATTTTCAATATTCTTTGTTATAAACTTTCGCAAAACAAAGTCGGTTTCCCCGTTGTCTGCCACGAACGCTTTTAAAGCATACCTTTATTTATTTTAGAGCACATCAAGAGCTGGAAAATTTAATTAAAACCTTCCTTCCATTAGTTCGCGTTTTCGAAGTTATGTCAGAGCAAAAAATATCACTCAATTAGTATGGCGGAAATATTATTAAGAGCAGAATTTCAGAACAAATGTTTAACTGAAAAAAGAACTTACGATGACAAAGCATGTTGTCATTCGAAAATGTTAATGTCTAGGCTCTGCTTTTAAAATACTTCTTGATTTTACACACCATGTAAACATTAATTGTCATCATCTTGAACTGGGTGTTCATCAAAATGATAACTTTTGCAAAGAAGTTAAACCTAGCTACAACAGTCACAGTTTGAATTATTTATAGTGAATTATGATCTGGGTTTTTTCGGGACGTCCTCCTTTATAAATAAAATATGTCGATAAAAATATTAAGATCTACATAATGGGAGGATTTGAAATATTGGGTTAAAGTACATAATTATTGTTCTCGTCATTTGAATTTACTCATCGTAACACGTTTTGAGCTGAGGTGGTTTCTAAATCTAGCAGAAATTTTTGTTGTTGTTGCTGTTGTCATCGTCATGTAGATACCACAATTATATCACTGCCCGCTCGCAGACTGAAATTTGAAACTGGGGTTTCTCTCTATTTTTCTATCGGTCGTGAAGGTAAAAAAACTAGAAAACTAAATGTGAAAATAATTTATGGCTTTAACCAGAATTGACAAGGATATATTCAGTCACTAAGGAAGTTATAATTGTGAAGTACATTTAAATAATAATAAAAGCCAAAAAACTACTATTTTCCAAAAAGAAATTCGTGTTCAACTGAGTAGCGTTTTTTTCGCTTTTTGGTCAGTATTTCGGTGATCCTCGTCTTTGTAAATAATTTTCCTCTTCCCTGGATCATAGTCAAGACGGGAGAGGTGATCAAATGTTCTTCATAGCAAGCAGTTGGATTGGAGCGTAAATTAAAATTTGAACTGATGAAATTTCAACATGTCCGGTTGATTCTTCTTGCTCAGTATGCTATTCGCGCACAATAAATGATCGTGATGGAGTTAATCTTGTGTACAGTCCGTTATTTGCACTGCCTGATCGACCACCTTTCGCGATGTAGAAAGCAAAGACGGGATGCTCGCTATACTACATAATTCCTGGGCATTCAGTGAGTTTTGCTTTAGGGTCGAATTCAGTCTTGATCAGTTGTAATTCCTAGCTAGAGTTACAATTTCTTGCCGGTCAAAAGCGTATTTGCTTACGTGAAAATTCAGGCGCCTTTTTCATCGTTCTTTGCCACAAAAGCACAACGTAATATCAAATGAATTAAAGTAGGAACTTCATATCAAGGATGAGATCTGAACACCATAGAGACGTATTTGTGTTTGTGCTCAACCCGTTTGGAATAATTTCTTCCCTCAATCTGATTTAGAAAATGTGGGTGCAGTTTGAAAATAAATTCTACCTTTTCAAAAAGATCAGTCGTTCTACAAGCGAGCTTTTCCATTAGATACCAAAGTGCTTACCATGATATCTTGGTGTTTCAATGCTACGAGTTTGTCCGATGGGATTACGTTTAACTTACCTTAATCTTATGTTCGCCTTAATTTGGAAAATCCTTCACAATTTTTTCCATGCGTGTGCGTAAAAAGCCACTACTTCGACCACCTTCGCTGTGAATACTTATGATCTTCTGCTTCAGGGGACTTCATTAATTTTTCATGACAGAGTACAACAAGTTTAATCACATTACATAATCGTTTCGCTGTATAGATGATCTCTTGAGCCAATAACAAAAATAATCAATTCAGTGAACCATTCTGCCTACACACACCTGCCACATAAAGCTATATTAAATTACTGGTCTGTTGCTTGATTCGCGCAACTGAATTCGAAGTGGCAGTTATATGGTAAATAGCCCAAGGAAAACAAAACAAATCTGCAGAAAAATAATTGCAAGTGTCGTCTACATGTCACTAGTGATGCCTAGAACTAAAATCACTCATTGCAGTAAATGCTAATTTAGACCTGAGTTCCTCTTTCTAGCTCTAGGATTCGATTTACCAAACAGATGATGGTGTTCTTTAAAAAAATAATGCACGCTTCAGGTTCGAGAAAACTGCTAGTGGACACGAGTGCGTTCCGCAGTTATTCTATAGACCTCAAAAGTTTATGATTTTCATAGGAAACCATCTTGTATTTGGTTTAGAAGGTGGCATGAAAAAGTAAAAAAATTCACATCTTAATTAGAAGGGGCGGTGATTCTTCTGGCAACAAAACATCCGGGACATACGTTCTCTATAACTTCCATGCGTGCATTTAACAAATAGGTTCCATGTTGCGGCGCGCCTGTTCAGTTATAGATCACAGATGACGTCAAAATGTGGTAAAAACAACAAAAAAAGTGGCACACGAGCCGTTAGGCGAGTGTGTCTCTGATGCTCTTACCACATTTTGAAGTCTTTATAGCGTGAGGTCTTTCCATGTTATAAGGAAGCGATGTCTCCAAGAGATCCTCCAATAGACCTTTTTCGACTGGGTGGTTTGTTGCCCCATTTCAGACCATGTGATGATACTCTTGAGAATTCTTCCTTTCAAATTTTCAAATAGTTGAGCGTATATGAATAAATAATTTTTAGATGGATAAAAGAACAATTCTCTAGAGAATATCACGTGGTCTGTAATGGGACAACAAACCGCCCAAGCGAAAAAGGTCTATAGGTCCTGTCCTCCAGTAGATCATAAGTAAAAAATCAAAATACGAGAATAATTTGAATTATAGAAAAAATCATGTACACTCAGTGTGTACACAACAGCTGCATTCTAAACATTAATAACTATAATTCAAGTGATATATAACAAAATTTGCAGACATCGATCGATCAAAACCATAAAGATTTATTGAACGAATAAATAGGTTGAATCGCGCTTTTAATTGTTTATCTTCGAGCTTTTTAATATTTAAATGAAAATGAAAAAAGTGTTCTTTTTATGTAATATCGGAAGGGTTGACTGGACTATCTTGAGGGCCTTTATAATACCCCATTATCTTTTTCCTATATACCCCATTATCGTCTCCTCCTATGTTATTCGATTTCCTTCTAAGTATTTTTCGGGAATCTTAAGTCGCAACGTGAACCTGTATTGCATACATGGTCCGTTGCACACTGGAGCTTAATCATTTTTTTTTTAATTTCAACACTCAGAATTTATCATTACCTCGCCAAATAGAAGAAATCCGTTCAAGAATTGTAAAGAGTTTATTGGCTTGTACTGCGAAACAGTTGAGGATGCTGAAAGTAGTCTGACGTAAGAAACAAATGTTTTCTATTGTCATGTATTTAATATTTGACAATTAGATTGTGAGCTCAAGATTTCTTTCGCGCAATAGATGACGAGGGCGCGGCTATCAGGCGGGCATAATTGTTTGAATGAATAAATAAATGAACGAATGAATGCGGATGAATGTTTTAAATGACGTTTCTTCGCTGTTTGGCCAATCAGAAACTGAATCTGAGAGGCAGACTGGAGAGTTGTAAAGCCAATGAATTTCAGTCACGCAAAGTTATCTGCTGTTTAATTGGCTGAGAAGTTTGCGTAACGAACGATGGTACTGGCAGTGGATTTCAAAGACTTGGACGATCCTTGTTTTTTTCCAAGGTAGGTTCTAGTCAAGACCGACCGCTTTGTTTCTTTCATGAGTGGTTTGCGGAACTAGCTTTTTGAGCTGGGCATAAAAAAAAAATATTTTCTCTGTTGTCTTGGATTATGTTCCGTTTGCCTTTTGAGGCTGTGTTCTTCCAACTGGTGGCGCTACCCTGTTTGAATTCCCACCAAATTTACTGACAATCCTTTTGAATTCAGTTTTAAATTCTCGATTAAAGAATGCATACACGATCGGATTGACAGCGCTGTTGACTCCGACCATGTACGAATAAAGCTGGTAAATTTGGCGAGGGAAAACGTATTGCCCTGTAAACATTTCGGTAGTGTCAACAACTAACAAGGGAAGCCAACAAAATACATAAACAACAACGACAGCGAACAGAAGTTTTGTCACGCTCAAATCTGTTGAGGAAAGCTTTGGAGAAGTTGGATCTCTGTTATTTAGATTTGCATTGTGTTTGCGAATCGTCAGAAAAATTCTGAGATAACTGAAGGCGATGACGGTGAAGGTGACGATAGCGAATGTTATGTTCACAGCCAGTCCTTCCGCGAGCGTCACTTGATCGAGGTCGTAAATACAGCAAAATTTGCCAGGATGGTAGCTGAAGATCCCTATCACAAGAAAGTACACTGGCCACGCCAAGGCAATTGGCCAAGCCATCGTCAAAGAGATTAACACTGGCTTCACTTTGAAATAAGCTCTGTATTGGTTAGGGCGCACAACTTTGAAATAACGATTTACTGAAGTTAATGTCAAAATAAGAAGGGAAGCTGATCCTAGCGTTGTCGCAGTATATCCATGATACAAACATGAGCCTTTGTTGAAAGGCCAGTGGCCTGCGATCAAGACGCTGAGAGACAGTGGCATTACAAGAATTGACATGAGCACATCGGTTAATGCTAAAGCCGTGACGTAGTAGTTTGGCGTAGTGCGCAGCCGTGGATTACATTTAACCGCCCATAGAACCAGTGAGTTGCCTAAAAACGCCATCAACATCACTAAAACCAGTGGAAAGCTTTCCAGCGTCGTTTGCAGAGGTCCTCTTTGTGCAAACTCGCGAGCCATTTGTAAGGCTTCGACTGTATTTCCATCACGATTAAGCATTGTACTGTTCGTTCTTTGCTGTTAATTGGAATTCGTTGTTGGAGTAATCTCAACAGTGAAACTAAAGAAGAGGGTCACGTGATTATTATTGCGCTGTTTGATACAGCATTGAGAAATGAAAATGGAATTAAATGGAAAACTCTGTTAGATCGAACTGTCTAATATATGACAGTTATATATACCTATACATGTAATTCAATGCTTTCAACTTAGGACAGGAAGGTGGCGATATTATGGTTCAGACGAAACGATTAATTATAAAACTTCATAATATAGATAGGACCCTGCGCACGCTCTGATTGGTCAAAAACGCATGTTTTATCAGAGTATAAAACATAGAAAAAGCGTGTTTTATTGTTTATCTCCACATTACCTCCGTACATTTGAGAACACTCGCCCATAAGGCTGGTGTTTTCTACATTTCCCTCGTGTTCCCAAATGCCCGTCATGTTTTATCACAGTGTATTACACGGCTTAGGCTTCTTTATTTGTTAAATATTTCCCTGGATCGTGACTAAAGCACCACACGAGTACATACGAGTAACATACGGATAGATACGAGTACATACGAGTACATCGAGTGACATACGAATATATAAGAGGAACATAGGAGGAACATACGGATACATACAGACACATGCGATAACATACAGGTTATATATGGATTTTAAATGTACTTAATTAAGAGAATAACCAAAATTTGCAAATTTGAAAGAATGTTAGACTGTTTTGTACCCCTTGGTTGAGGAAAGGGCGAGGGGTTCAATTCATTGAATGAAAAGATCCCCTCCCGTAACAGCACGCCACACACACACACCCCAGAGCTTTTACTGTGCTTTTACTTCGAGGAAAATAATTCTATGAGACATATGGGCACGCTAAATCTTGTGTGCAATCATAGTAATCTGCGTAAATTGAACTCGCAACGTCGCGTCATACATACATCAGCACTCAGGTTTGTTTGTGTGTTTGTGACGCGCGTATGGCGTACGAATGCATGAGGCACACGCGCATGTGTGTGGTACCCGCACGTGTGTGGCACTTGTACACGCGCTCGCGTGTGCACGTGTGTGCAAAACATGACCCGTGCAGATATGAAAATGTAATGTAACACGAAAAATGGTACTGTTCGTGTTTATTGCCCTCCTGCAATCGTATATTGCTCCTATGTATTCGTATGTAACCTGTATGTTACCGTATGCGTCTCTATGTATATCCTTATGTTACTCGTATGTTCCTCTTGTATATTCGTATTTCACTCGTATGTACTCGTATTTACTCGTATGTATCCGTATTTTACTCGTATGTACTCGTGTGGTGTTTTAGTCACGATTTATTTCCCTGACTGTTAAATAGTTTTCTCGAACAATGGCGCTATTAATATTAAATTATATGTACCGTCAAAAGTCTGTAACTATGGGCTTGTTACAACATAATCACTTTCAATATGGGCTATTTCTCAGAATCTTTTCACTGTCCCAATTGCATGATCATCAGCTGGCAAGTACTTGGAAAAATTCAAAATAATTACCTGATGATTTTTCCCGTGGACTTTCAATCAGCCTTATAAACAGTGAATTGGAAAACTGAACTGAATTCCCTAAATTTATTTGGAGTTTTTGCAAGGTCATGATTTTCGTATAAACCAGGACAAAAACGACGAATCTGTGTTATATGCCATTTATACACCTTTACCTTTTCTCATACTGCAATGTGTTAAAGAACTGGAGATCGCTTAGGGTACTTATAACGACCTGTGATATTTACTGAAGCAGTACTTACCGTAAGAGCGTTGACGGTTGTCGTTGAGTGATCAACCGTATGCCGGGATGTAAAATCTTGACTGTGAACTAGTCTCAGTGCTTTGTCTAAGTCGCCACAGCCGCATATCAGTTGTGTTTTCACATCCGAAGACAATGTTAAAGGGTATTTGGCTTACCCCAGATTGCTTTTTCCCATGTTGCGAACAGTCTTATTGGGAACGATTCTTTCAATCCACCTGTCTTTTGGCTAAATAAATACCATATTTCTATTGGAAGACTGATCTTTGCGAAAGTGAATATTTACCAAAGCCATATTTAAACTGGATAGGTTCTAATTAAAAGCACAGCACGGGTCCTTTCAGATCTTTCTGGCGGTGTCGGGATCTAACAAAATCGTTTGCGTGGAATTGTTGGAAACAAATTTGCTCAAACGCGTACAAAAGTACTTGGCCGATAACCAAGTGCGAAAGACGTACTGAATGACAAAATGAAAGAATATTGTCCATAGGGATCGAGCGCAGGGAGGTCAGTGCGCAGAAAACACCGAGGACCAATACGTCCTGAGCAAGCTGGATTAATAAGAGATTTATTAGACAAGTTTTTAATTGAAAACGAGCTGTAAAAACTCTGCACAGTGCAATACTTCTAAAGGAAATATATATATTACATGGGTAATTCAGTCAGCACTCTGATTGGCTGATATGTTCATTATTGGCCCTCTCAGCTCTCTCATATAATTAAGTCGTGTACTTTAAATACACTTATCTGGACTGCACGCTTCGGGATAACCTATAACTATCAATTATTATGGCTACCGTGCTGACCGAGCAAGATACGATGGGACTATCACATTATCTTGCCCGCTCGGGATTACCCGCTGTTTCCCGCAAGAATATTGTGTTTTTTAAGCCATGTAATAAATCCTTTATTGCCAGGTTGTTCGGTCAGGATGGCTGAATATTGCCCTCGGTCTTCTTTTGCGCGTTTACTGACCGCGACTGCATCTCGGTCTTTTAACCCGCAAAAGCGAGCTTGGCCAATATCCAGCCATCTTGACCACACGCTTGGTCAATAACCCAGATATCTAAAATTAATTTTCGTACTTTCAGTTTTAATTTTTTCGTCAACACCAGAACTAGAAGACCATGAATTGGGAAGATCATCTCAAAAGCTCTTATGACCACCTGATCCGAGATGAATCTTTCCCAATCTACTCGCCAAGCTTTTCGTTGTTTTGGTGCTCCGAGTTGTTTAATAGTTTAGGAATCAAGCTCCTGTACCTATCTATTTATTACTGTTTTTAATTTTGTGGTTGTTGTTGTTGTTGTTGTTGTTTTTTTTTTAAAGAAACCACAACCTTTTTTTGGCCTCACTTTCTCTTTTCCCTTTCCCATTTCTTTTTTATTTTATCGTTTTTCGTCCAAATATGGCATGCGCTATTGCGTCATACTGCTGTGCTATCCCTGTGGTACGCATGTACTTTTCCAGTCAGTTGCCAATATGGCGGCTCGGCGGAGTGGAGGTTTGTTGCTTCAGAGATGTATTTTTTGTTCAAGAGAAACTTTAAAGCGAAGGCTCGACTTCGATATGCGTCATTTCTCAAGAATAGGGAATGCTTTGTTTGTTGCGTCAAGTAGGGGTGGAATATTCGTTGCTTCTGGTAAGAAATAGCTGATTCTTCTAGTGCACAACCGTACAATATTTTTAATGTTAAGCCTAACGAATTTTCGTTCTTGTCTCGTTTGTATTTCCAGCACCAACGCGGAAGATTAACCCTTCATCTGCTGGAGTTATTTCTTGTCACAGACGGGAATTTCACACATCGGGTAAGTGAAATAATTGAAATCTCTGTCCTAAACGATCGATAATTATGTCAAGTCCACGTGTTGTGTGAAATTACGTAAGATAAAATTAATATAGAAATCAGTGTATATCTTTGTTAGTTGATACGATCTTTTTGTTGAGCCCAAGTGCTATATCTAAATTTAAAATCCAGGCATATTCATGGCGACATGACCGACAGACCCCTGAAAACTGGCGACCCATAAGGGCTTCTAAGTACCGACATTTTAATGTGAACTAAGCTTACAATGTATGTGTAGAAATCATAAAATTTTCATGTTGTTCAATTTCTGATCCACAGATCCTACTCACAGAAAAGATTACTACAAAATTCTCGGAGTATCACCCAATGCTGACCAAAAACAAATTAAAAAAGCTTATTTCGAAGTGAGTATTACTTTTCATTTCTGGTGGCTCCATCATTAGGACTTCCACCATTTTATCTGCTCCCCCTCCCATAGATCAGGGGTACTTACCATTTACATGGGAAAACCGGAAATTCCAGGTAGAAAATCAAATGGTTCGCACCATTCCGTTTGGGAAGCTTCAGAAAATATGGGCTGTGATTTGAGGTGATGCTATTTTTCTGCTGTTTTAAGTCTCTATAGCTGATGTGGATATACTTAATAGCGATTCCCTCTCCCACAACGTGGCATTCAACTGTTTAATGTTTATGCCTGAAATTTCCAACCGGATGGTTTTTGTAAATGGTAAGCACCCCAGTTTTAAAGCAGACAAAGTAGGGAAACTGAAAGTAGGGAAAAATCTAGGGCTAGAGAAAATTCAATACTTTTATATTGATAAACTATTAAATCTCTTGATGAATTGTAGTGAAATAATATTGGAAGTTTAATTTAAAGGTTACTATAACTTTCACAATGACAGTTGTTTATAATGAAAATTTTATTGCGATCAGCGTAAACTGTTTTCTGGCCAGGAAGATTTGGAAAATTCTGGATGGGTGGCATTGCTTGTTGCAAATTAAAACAGTCTTATTTTGTAGGCTGTCAGATCATATATGTACATGGAGAATCTGATCTGTTTTATTTATTTAACAAATAAAGAAGCCCAAGCCATGTATTACACTATGATGAAACACAATGGGCATTTGAGAACACGAGGGAAATGTGGAAAACACGAGATGCAGGTCAGTGTTTTGTACATTTCTTGAGTGTTCTCAAATGTCTGGAGTGGTTTATCACAGTGTAATACATGGCTTAGGCTTCTTTATTTGTTAAATATATAAAGCAGATCAGATTTTCCATGTACATACATGCTCTGACAGCCTACAAAATAAGACTGTTTTAATTTGCTTTGTGATATAGATTTTACAGGTGCAAAAATTACAATAAAACATGCTTTTTCTATGTTTATACTCTGATAAAACATGGGTTTTTGACCAATCAGAGCGTGCACAGGGTCCTATCTATATTATAATACAAAGTAATTCTCTTTGTCCTGCTCCCCTGCTTCTGCAAATTAAACCACTTTGTTAATAAAGGTTTCTGCATCTTATTTCAGCTGGCCAAAAAATACCACCCTGACACAAACAAGAGTGCTGGTGCTGCAGAAAAATTTCAAGAAATTAGTGAGGCTTATGAGGTATATTGACACTTCAAGTGGCTAAATTACTTACTTCTTACTTAATCCTGTTCATGCCCTGTTGGACAATGCAACAGACTAAAATAGCTAATAGCTAAATAGTCGACTGCATCATGACAGTATCTGCTATATTTACTAATTCACACTATCGGTCAGTTTGATGATGTTCTGATTATGGCAAAATTGGGCAATTCCAGAAAATATCCATACCCAGCCATGGACGGCTTCCATGTTTTAACCTCCCCCCCCCCCCCCCTTGCCTTCAGAAATTCCAGAATGCATTCCCCCTCATGCCTCAGAATTCCGTAATCGTGAACCCCCCTCCCCTTTGGGATTTCCACTTTTTTTTGGAAGTACATTTTTGACTTGGCAACGCCTATATGAGCTAAAAAATATGAATTTATGCCTCCTCAAGGCTGTGATCTAGCGGCGCCAGGCGACAAGCTTAACTCTTCAGCAACAAGAAAAACCTAGCGCAAGTGGCCAGGCTGTGCAAACTTTTTAAGTCTGAATTTGGTTATAAAAATAAACGCTACTAACCATTATTTTCCTCCTCTTTGTTTTCTTGTGTTGTTTTGATGTTTACAAAGCAAAATAGCTCAAATTCAGAGTGTAAAAATCTTTCGGCAGTAAAAAATACCATCAAGCCTTGAATCTTTCCTTGTTGCGTCCCTTTTATACGTCATGTAGTGTGCACGAAAAGTGTTTTCCAGTCCGAATGCTTAAGCATCTGGCAGGCATTCATCGGAAGCGAGGGACTGGTGCGAGTTTTTTTCGCCATTCATCGGACGGGAGACGGGAGTAACAAGAAATTTGCAAGCAGTAAATAAGATACATTTTGAGGTTTTATTCATTTGACAAGAAATTCATCAAGGGAAATGTGAAACCCACCTTTTACTGTTCACTCCTATAAGTTATGAGCATAAACATGTGTCTGATCAATCGATGCTTGTCTTCTGCTTCCATGGTCATATGTTCGTGGTTTATTTATTTACGAACCACAAAAGTCCACAACAATGGTGTTTTCAAGGAACTCACTCTACTCTTTCCACTCCAGAAATCCCAGCTGTGAAATCCCCCCATGTCCTCAGATTTTCCATCGTAGATACCCCCCCCCCCCCCCCAATGCCCTCAGAATTCCATAATCGTGAACCCCCCTCCCCTTCGGAAATCCTAAAAGCCGTCCATGGTATATAGGTATGGATATTTTCAGGAATCGCCCATTACGTGAACATCTTATTAATGAGGTTTTAAGACTACATGTACCAGTAGTAAACTAATACATAGATTTAGGCCAGCCTGAAAGCGTAGCTCCGGGGTCGGGTTGTTCAGAGCCCAATTAAGCTAACCCAGGAAGATGTATAATTTTGATTTGAGTTTTGTTACTTTGCGGTGAGGTTTTCTGTATATTGTTTGGCCTTCTGTTTTGAGTTTTAATAATCACCATATACTCAAAACAAAGCAGCAAAAAACATTTGTATATAGAAGAAAAAGTTATAATTCGATTAACTTTTAATCCTGGGTTAGCGTTAACTGGCTTCCGAACAATCCAGCCCTGTTTTCAACAAGTTAACCTGACATGATCCTGTGATCCAATCAAAAACCTACACTTGGTCAGCGGTCAACTTCAAAAAAACACGTGACCATGATAACCTGTAAACTTGAGCCCACGATATGGTTATGTGATACTGGTCACCAGATACCTTGTATTGACAGCTGTCAATTGATCATAACATGGATGTCCAATATCAAAGAAGTACACAGTAAACAAAGGCTGCATGTCTCTGTCAATATATTATGGCCGCCATGTTGCACGACTCTGTTGTTGCCGTCGTCGCCGTCGCCGTGCGTACGCACTCACGAGCAATACCGCCAGCCATGATAACCATGGGAAAATCAACTCGTGGGTTTCCTTTTCTTTCCTATATGAGTATGGGGCTCTGCTTGGCGGCCCTTTGGGACGACGGAGCTCCGCTATTATTTGGCAGTAGCAAACTGAAATATTCAGTTTTGGCCCCTGAGTTTTGTGCATGATATTCCATTCATTTAAGGTTCTTGGTGATGATGACAAAAGAAGATCACATGATAATTTTGGAACAGCAGATTTTGGAGGAGCAGCAGGTAACTGGTCTCTTGCTGAGTTAAGTTTGTTCACTGTGATACAGGGGTTTCATTGACATTGCCAGCAGGAGGGCAACTGGTTTTTACAGGGGGCAAAACTATTTGAACTGATCTTCTTGATAAGAAAGACTTTCCACTGGATGGCCAAACCAGCTGGCAAAATCGTTATCACAGCCGGTCAATTTGCCCATTGCCGGCCATTAACTAATGAAACCCCTGACTGTGATATGACTTAGTTAACAAAAAAATAATTACACAATGATCATATAACATTTTTCACACATGTACATGTACATGTATGAACTTCTGTTGGTTGTTCATTGTACATTGTATTGTTCTTGAAAGTTGAGATGGAATCGGAGTCAAGTGGTAGGAGTGTTTTGACCTAATAAAAATCAAAAGTTGGAAGAACCAGAACGTTTCTACTTTATTTTGATTCCGCTTATGACCCTGTCACTAACTTTGTTTGACTGTTTTAATGAATATCTCTAGTGGAAACTAGATTGTCAGAGTCAGGAGCAGATGCAGAAGAACAAACCAATAAAAAGGCCCAGAATCGAACGTTGTGATTGATTCCTCTTCCCTACTTGATAATCCATTTACAGTAGTTGACAGAATCTTAAGCTGAATCGGTATTCTGTTTTGGACCCCCCTAACTAGATTTTATTGCTCTGTGCTTCTGGTTCCGTCTCCGACTCTAATTCAGTCATTAGTGAAACCAGCGTTCAATCTGTATCATACTGTATTTGTATAGCTAAATTCCACCACCCAGTAAGAAGCAATTGAAATAAGACATCTGACTTTTATTCAGAGCTGCATACTGTTTCTTCATTATACCAGTAGTTGCATGAATTCTTTGTGAAACTTTAAGCTCTTTAGAGGTTTATGTAAAATGCAAACAGAGAATAAGGCTCCAGTTGACGTTCGTTTTATACCTAAATTAAAATCACAGAAGACTAAAAGATGTGCATTTCTTGCAATAGGTGGCAACCCATTTGGTGGTGGAAGTCCATTTGGACAAAGCGTTGATGCAGAGGACATCTTTAGAAGTTTCTTTGAAGGACGAGGTGGCTCTTTTGGTGGCTTTCAGACTAGTACTGGGGGTTTTTCAGATTATGAGCAAGTTCAGGTGTGAACCCTTTTCAGTCCTCTTTGCATCAAGTAGTTGAGCCTCCCTGTAGCATTAAACAAAGGCTTTTCTGTAGTGTGTCCTTGAAAGTATTGGATTGAGGTCAACACTTTTTTCCTTCAAAAACCAGAGTGAGCATGATCTTCACAACTTGAAAAAGAGATTAATTTTGTTCTGGGAGGTGAATGAGCTCGCAGAGTCTATTCTAGATTACGTGCAATCATAAAATTCAACATAACCAGGAAATTCTTTATGCTAAGGCTGAAATTTTAATTTTTTTTTCCAGCATGTTATCAACCTATCCTTCATGGATGCAGCAAAGGGTTGTGACAAAGACATAACAACAAGAATGCGAGTAACTTGTAATCGATGTGATGGTAAACGAGCAGAACCTGGAACAACATATTCTCAATGTTCTACTTGTAAAGGAACTGGCGAGGTAGGGTACATGTATGATTTGATGATTTTTCTCTTTCATGGCCTTGCAAGACTACCTACTGGTTGGATATCTATTAATAGCTATTTGTCTAGGGGTGGTGAATAGTACAACTTACATGTGATACTTTGCGAGAAGGTGAGACTAATGTTTTTCTTTGTGAGGCCAAGACATTTAGTGTTTTAAGTGTTTTAAATGCAAGCTGGAGACGATCATGTTCGAAAACGTAAAGATGTCATTTAGGCTTATAAAAAAAGCAAACAAATTGGTACTTTGGGACTTTCTTCATCTTGAAAAAAATCTAGACTGGGAGAAAGCTTTGTGAAAGAATCGAGACTGCAAGACACACATGACAGCAAGACCCTGAAATTTGACTACCACTTTGCAAGACCCATGGTTTTTAAAGACCATTTGCCACCCCTAGCTATGCAGCTACGAGAATAATTTTACAATGTAAGAACAAATTCTTGCAGGAAACAGTCAACACTGGATTCTTCCACATGCGATCAACATGTCGTCGTTGTGGTGGACAGGGTCACATCATAACTACACCATGTAAGAAATGTCGTGGAAAAGGGAGTGTGCACGAAACCAAAACAATTTCCATTCCAATTCCAGCAGGTATCTCCACAGTACATGTCTAATAATATAGCTACTCTTTAATCATTATGTACAGATGGTCATATGAATTAAGAAAACCATCATTGTATGCTGATATTTTGACAGATTGTCATAACTAGGTCTATAATTAATCTGTGGGGACCAATAAAGAGAATTTAAATGTTGATAGTATTGCTCAAGGTTATACATGTGCAAGTCACTTAGCAGCCGAGGTCATTTCTGAGTTTCCTTCTTTATAATTTTGTAAATTTTCTTCGAACTTTTAGGAGTTGAAGATGGGCAGACTGTTCGTGTACCAGTTGGAACCGGAGAAATATTTGTAACATTTAAGGTTCGTTCAATTCTGTCTTATTAAGACTTTTCCTATAGTTTCCATTAACAAGGCCATAGTACAGTATAGTATGGTACATGTATGTAGTATTTTAGTATGTTCAAGTTAGTTTTACAATCCAAACAAGATTGAACAAGTCTGGAGCAAGTGGATGTTAAACTGCATACGAGATTGATTCTCAAAATTTATTGTTATTTTATGTTCTGTCCTTATACATTCTAATTTGGTAACACAGTGGTTCTGTGCACTGTTTTTTATTCTTACATTCCTGTTGTTCCCCTTTTATTTCCCTTTTATTTCCTTTAAAATAGCACAGTGTTACAGAATGTATGAATTCATAATTTCTATATCACCCAGTGGTGTCATCATGGTAGAAATGTTGCTTGTTGTTGGTAAAAATTTCCCTTTTGTTGGTTTTAGGTCAGTGAGAGTAAAATATTTGAACGAGATGGTGCGAATGTGAGCTCTACAGTCACCATAAGCTTCACCCAGGTAAGATTTCTTTGGTAATGATCCCCAGTGAGGGCTGTCAATAAGGGCTGTAAACTGTAAGAGCTGCTATGGCTGAGTTTTGATGACATCTTGTACATGTTGTTACAGGTGAACTTACCTGTAGTTAATACAATTCACCCAAAAAGTAACAAGTTTGTTACTGGTGTGAAGATCAAGGCTAGAGGTGAATCAAAACTTAGTGACAGCCCTGACAGGGGCCACCTATAGAGGAAAAACTTCCAGACATTTCAACGGCAAATTTCTGTTCAGTGAGAATGTGCTGAATTTCCTTGAAGAATCTACTGTTTTTCCATTCAGTAAGAATGTGCTGAATTTCCTTGAAGAATCCACCAGTTTTGGGCTACTTACTATCTTTTCAGAAGTTTCTATTTTGTCCAGGATGGACTGAAAAATGAGTAAACAATTTACCTCCAACCGAAATTTCTAAAATTTTTGACTAAAATGCCACTGGAATAAAGTACACCGTAAGTCTGCTCAGATCTGATTGGATGTGTCAGATGACGAACAGCCCGTTGGTCCTGGTGATAAACTCCAGTTTATGTACATGCACCTAGAAATAGTTGAACGGCATTTGTGTTTGTTTACCATCAATGGTTGATTGACAATATGACTGATTCACAGGCCATTCTTGGTGGGACACTTCGTGCACCTGGCATCCATGGAGAAATTGAAATTAAGGTGAGTGAACCATTTTTAAACCAGAAAGTCAATTCCGCCAACATACTGTAGCAGTTCTGTTGTCCTCAAGGCTTACTCACAGTGGTACTCAAAAGATGGTGTTGTTATTACACTGAGTTGAAGGAAGGGGTTAATCGTGATTTTTGGACACTGTAGAAATGGTGCGCCTCTGAAGGAATGCCCACGGGTTGGTTTTGTCTTGTTTTGGTACACTTTTCATTGCAATTTTCATGCAATTTATCAAACACAAAATCCACGTTTCCAAACACTGAGAGGAGAGTTGAAAATACGTCACGTAGCGGAGTATTTTTGACGAACTTTGAGGTGTTTGGAATTGTGATCAAACACTTTCTCGTGTGTTTGATATATCTTCTCAATCGAAACTAAAACTAACGAGAAAACAGAGAAATAAAATCGTAAAAATCTATGCTAATGTAAGATCAGATATCCAAACACTCACATGCTTATGTTTTTGCTTTGTTTAAACTTGATGACTAATTAATGAGTTTGAGGATAACAGAAGCAGCGATCCTCTCGAGGTTTTAACATGCAGTTGTGGCACTGCAGCCACAAGCCCAGGCAATGTGTTATACCCAGTTGCCCTCTTTGCACTTGACCTTTGATCTTATGATATATTTCGTCTCAGATTCCTCCTGGAACCCAGTCTCATCAAAAGATCCGCCTCTCAGGGCGTGGCATCCCGAGATTAAATGGAATGGGCAAAGGAGATCACTTTGTCAACTTTAAAATACACATACCCAAGTAAGTTGTACTACAATGCAGTATGACAAACCGGCGAGAAGAGCCCCCACTCAGCCCAACCTATCACCAACCCAATATTCGGCAACGTGTAAATTAATATTCTCGTTTACTTTCCCAGATACCTTAATGACAAGCAGAAGGCGTTAATATTGGCATATGCTGAGTTAGAAGATGACGTTAATGGAACAGTCAATGGAGTAGATAAATCCACGAAAGGTAATCGTGTCCTTTGTCGATTGAGGCACAATGTAATTTTTATTAAAGCACCAATGTAAGGGATGGACCATTATTTTTTTGGACGGGGTAGAAGGGTGGTGGCGTGGGGGGTTGGCCATTTTGGCAAAAAATATATATCTATCTGCACAAGCTGTTGCCCACGAAAAATAATCATGCACAACCTAAAGGTGAGAAAAAAAATTTATGCCCCAGAGAATTACCCAACACCCCCACCTCCCCCCCCCTCTCCTCCCACCCTAAAAAAATGTAATAATAATGGTCCATCCTTAAGCTGAATTCATTGCAATTTGGGTTTGCATGACATCAGTATGTCTCTGCATCTCATAGACGACACAACTAGCCAATCCTGGAAAGCGTACGAAACACCAGCTGGTGCAAATGTCCCGAAAGAGATCGAGCTTGAAGAGATTGTCAAAAAGAAGCGTCCCCTGGGAAGGTTTATGCCGGATGGGACCTGGGACGATGAAGACCCGGAGGCCAGATTTCGGCGCTCTAAACAACACATGTTGAAATTAACGGCGATCACGTGCTTCACTGTCGCAGCGTACATGCTTATGCATTTTCTCTTTTTGGGCGTTGAAGCACGCGAGGATGTGACGGAGAACGTGCAGTTAGGGCATTTAGGAAGTGGAAATGACAGTCACAGCTTGGAGAAAGATAGATAACCCTGTAGTCAATTTAGGTATACTTGAAGTTAGTCTGCTGAGGAGGAAATGAGGAGTCAGAAGTGAGAGCGTGACAAAGTGTACAAATTTCGCGCTTAGGTTCATTTATTTCCTCCGTAAATTTTTTCCCTCCTTCACGCAATACCTTTCCCTGGTGGAAAGTAGCATTGCGTGACAATAACCCGTGGTTTGCATCGTCACGCATTGCTACTTTCCATTAACGTAGAATATTGCGTGACGAAGCAAAAACAATAAGTCGCTGTTTGCAGAGTCACACAATGCTACAGCCCATTTGGAAGTATTGCGTTACGACCAAAATGGCGGCTGCAAGCGAAATAGAATACCCAAGAATAATTGCTCTGCACCAAGTCACTAACTCTGCTTTTTGACTTCTCAATTTTTCCAAGGTGCAAAGACTGTTGCCGAAGATGAGAGCGGATTGCTTGGACGCCTGAAAAAAGTATTCTGCAGCGAAGAGGATGACAGTGATGACGATAAAGATAACAGGCGACAGGGGAAGGCGTGACAGCATTCTGGTCCTTTAGGGGAAGGCGTGACAACAAGCTGGTGCTTTAGAATTGTCGTATAATTTGCCCAAACTGTGCGCCGTTGTAGCGAATCCTCTTTGGTCCTGCTCACAAAAAAACGTTTTTCATTTGAAAAGGATATTATTTGAACACGTATTTTAACGTTATCCATCCACGCGCACTCATCGTGATCGTTATAGCCCTGCACGCATGAACGTGATGAGTGACGTGTGCTCTTTGAAAGTATGCGGTGGACTGAATCTATGTTGTTACGTCGTCCCTTGTCGAGAACTGCCATCTTCAAAGCAATTCTCGGTGAAAACCATCATCGTGTTTCATCGTTGTGTATGTGAACAGAAAGTCAAACTCAAAAACGAAACAGTTTGAATGAAAACCTAGGCCAGTGAATAGGTTTGATTCTATTTAAAAATCACGGCTGCTTTCTTCCAGACTACCTAACGTTTTAAAAAAAACTATTGTCTTAATAAAATGATTTGTGGTGTAGGGTACTTGCAGTCTCGGTGCGTATCATATGCAGCTGATCCTAATAATTGCCCTAATTGCCCTCATCTTTTGCGGATCTCTATTACTGAGAAAATATTAAAGGTGGTCTGATTTAGTTATGCATTGTTGTGTTTCATTGCTTGATTTTGTGCTTTGTCGTTTTGCCTTGTCGGAAGTAGACTACGAATACTCACTTGTATCCGATCAAAAAACAGACATGTAAACAAGAGGCCTTCTAGGTTCGCGTTGACTTGACTAATTGCAACTGATACGGTAGTGCTTCTTGTTCGCACCCAGTGCCACTCATTGACTTGGATGTGATTTTGGCGAGAGCGTCTGGAGAGAAAAGATATGCGGTTTGAGGTCACGCGGGAGGCGCGTTTTGAAAAGAGGCTGAGGAGAGGAGAAAAGGCGTCACTTTTTTCTTTTTAAAACACCCCTCACGCCGGGGTATAGATCGTGTACTGCCGTCTCACTGTGGATGACCTTTTACAGTTCACATCATGAACATGGCTTCAGATCAATCTGGAATGCTTCATGACAATCTGAAATAAATGATGACAATTTCTAGGACTGTCAATTAGATCGCTGGCCGCTTCTACTTACAATTATAAGTAGCAACATTCGGTTCGTCACGCAAGTGAAGCCGGGGAAGCGTCGTTTAACGATAAGTAAGTAAACCCAAATTGAACAAAACGCATGTGCCGATGGGTTACTGTAAATAAAATGGCTGAAGTGAACTTCTTAAAATAACATACAGTAGCGATACAATTACCCTTATTCAGTCAATTTACTTCGGTATGCAACTCTATAAACGTCTACAGATTTAAAATATTGAACCAAAGTTTAGGCTAAACCAGCGCGAAACAGGGCTTCCTCGTTATCCATGGTTCTTTGCCAGAAATCATATCCTTTGGGGAGAGTGCCCAGTACATTGGAGTATCAATCCGCTCCTGTCCCACCATCAGATGGGAAAGAAAAAAGTAAACACCTGACTTGAGGAAAACGGGATCCCACGTAAGTTCCCGCGAAGACCAAACCGGAGAGACACTGGGAACAATAGAGAATCCAACATGGTAGCCAGTTTAAAACGCAACCACAACCTGTGACGGTATAATCAGGGTAACCTGGGCGTCATACAGCCTAATCATCGATAGTCAGAATGATAATATGCACTTTGGGTAGCCTGCATTCACTGAATAGCCTTCCGGTTAGCCCCTGGGGTTAGCCTGAATATCACTCAGCCTGGTTACCAGTCGTTTAGCTCCAAGTCGATTAACCTTTAGCCGGTTAGCCCCCAACCAGAAGTCGATTAGCCCCCATATTTACCCTTAAAGATTGAGAAATAGACAACCTTTTCGACTTCTGGTTGGGGGAGCTAAACGGTTAGGGGCTAATCCACTTGGCGACTAAACGACCGGTTACCCTCAGATTGAGTTACACTCAGGCAGTAGTGAGGGGCGCCTGACTCATGTTAATCTGAATAACGCTCAGGTTAGTCTGCAACGGTTAGCTCTCGACAATGGAAATGGAAACACGGTACAGTTAAAACAGTCTGGAATCTGCTGTCTCCATTTTACCCTCAATCGTGCATTTTACCCCCCGGGGGGAGGACTCCCATATGGAGTGGACGGGGATACTCGTCGGAAATTTTGAATTTAACCCCTAAAAGAGACCAATCTGGGCGTGGCCGAAGTTTATGCAGACCCCTAAAAGAGACCAGTTTATAAAACAGACAAATAAAAAGTACAGGGACTTTTAATGATGGCGAATTTGTTTATATGAATTGAGTAAATACAAAGAATCAAAATTCTTTCTGTTTTGTTATTTCTTCGCGTGCAACCCTTAACGAGACTTTGACGGCTAAAAATAATGACATTTTGCCCAGAACACCCTAAGTGAGACCAAAATTCGAAATTTACACCCCTAAGCGAGACGACGAGTATCCCCGTCCATTCCATATGAGAGTTCCCCCCCCCCCGGATTTTACCCCAGTCTGCAGTCGGATCGGCAGGTCCGCAAACGTTTAAGGCGGGGGTTAACACGAAGACCGTATTTTGGCTGGGTATTATGGTGCTCCAAAACTTTTTTTTTTCCTTTTAATCCCTCTTTAAACTTCCTAAAACTTCACTTAAATTCAAGGTGGAACCCTTAACCATGTGGAGGGGAGGGGAGAACATAGAAATGTCCCACAATGCCAATCGATCGTTAACCTTGAGAATTTTTGCACATGCTGGCTTTCGAAAGAGAAGCGAGGGAATGACATTTAACTATGGTTTTTAACTTCTTGGTAAGTAAGTTATGAACCATTTATTAGCATATGGAAGTCATATTGTAGTCTGGTCGTGTTTGGTCAATTCTAGATTACATAAAAAGATCTACAGTGGTGTGTTGAGAGAGAAGCCATCATTTTGTTCATGCAGAATTATGCAGTTGACTCAAGCAAATCTAGTTTTAGTTCGGGCATACTTTACAAAGCATCTTGTAATTATATTTTTGATATCGCTCTCTGTTATAAGTTTATGGACAATACTTCTAAGTTTGTTCCAAGTAAAAGAGCGAGCAGGTAAGACTTGAATTAATTTTGCAAATGGCGGCAAATTTAAAACCCTGATGAATCAAGTAGTGTAGTTGTTTTCATACAGTAAACGTATAATTTGCCGTTAAATCTTGAATATGCATACCTAACGTTTAAATCATCCCATCAAAAGCTTTAAAACCTTGACTAAGTAAATTTTTTGTTGCCTAAAGTGGAAGATTAAAGAGGAAACATCCACTGATAAACTTTTCCCCAGTGCTCTAATCTTAGCCTTTGAAAGCAAAAAATTACCTTTACATTAAAAGCAAAACTCCTTGTTGGGTCAGTTGTCCACCAAGAAACTGAATATCCACGGCTTCCCATACAAGGGAGAAATTTATCTGACCTAATCTAAAACGTAATGTAATTGGTCATCTGTTAAAAGAAGACAAAAGATTGATGTCATGGAATTCACTTGTGGAGTCATTTTGACAGATGGTATTTTTTTGCCAAAAATCCATCTGTGTTCATAGGCTAGATGTAAGTTAAACCAAAGAAATTGTGTGGAAAAAGTGTTACAGACATGTATTGTTTATGTCACTGTTCTTTCTATTCAGGGGTCCACACATGGAGATGCCTTCATTGATGTGTACATCATTGCAACTTTATGCAGGATAATCATCTCCCATGGAAACAAATCCAGCAATAATTGCCTGGTAAGTTCAATTTTTTTGTAAAAAAAAGAATTTCATTCATGTATACAGTATTTTGTAACTTAAAAAGTATGATTTTACCATATAATTTTAACAGCGAGGAACAAGCAAACACAATAACTGATTCCGCAAATAATGATCACGTGGTTTTATTTAGTATTTTGAAATAGCAGAAGAACTTCAACTGCCATCACAAATATTATTGATGGCAACATATAAATTAATGTAAATATATTTTACATGTAAACTAATGTATGTTGGACTAATATTGCAACTGTGCTAAAGAAAACATCAGAAATGAGTTGACAAGCAGTGGTCACACATCCCTAATGGATGAATATACATCTAGCTACTGAAAGTTCTAGCCTCCAGACCTCAGCCCTTTTTCAACAATTTTGAAAACTATCAAGGGAGTGGCATTCACCCTAGCCTCCAGTCAATACACAGCGTGTCATGCACTCTTTCCAGCAGAACGTCGTCAGGGAGGAGTACACGATGGAACAAAAGAATGGCTACATGCAAAGGAAACTACATCCACCCTAACCCCTTGTATGTGATAGGGTGAAAATTGTTTCGGAAAGAATACCCTATGAGTATATTCACAGTACATAGGTGTCTGAGGAATCAGCATATATTTAGATTAGAATCTTTCCTTCTTCAGGAAAATGTCAAGCATCATGAATGGCGAAAGCTAGCATTAACAAACTTTGTTTGGGAGAGAAAGCTGGACATGTTCAGATGACACATGTCAATGAGGTTAGTTGAATATACATGTAGTTACACATGCAAAGTTCTGGTTCCAAGTGGGGGACCATCCTACCTTTCAAATTAATGGAGATGTTTGTTGGAAATTTTACCAGAATCTACTTTGAATGGTGCGGCCTAATTTCATTCCTAACATTTTCATTTCATTAGCATTTCATTTACTAGGTAGCAATTTTCCATGTTGTAGTTATGGGGGCTAATTTCACTCCTTCATTCTCTCTCTCTCTCTCTCTCTCTCTCTCTATCCTTCTTTTCCTGTTAGACTATTATTTGAGTTGGCTAACCAGTGTGTAAGTTGCTTGCAATTTACTGTTGAACAGTTGGGGGTCTGTGTGACAGTTGGAAGTCAAAGTTGTTGAAATAGCTCATACATGTACATGTAACATAATTTGCTCACCAAGTGACACTGGCGATGTTTTCTTTTGTAAATTGTCTGGACAGTCTTTTTTCCAAACCTACATACATGTACATGTAACCTTAGCAGGTAATAAATTATTCAGGGTCTGACAAAAGTACTAGTGCCTTTAGGCAAACATTTTCTCAGCGTGGGCAAGCACCATTATTTTATTGCTTTTGTATGTGATAATCATGTATGAAAACTGGCGTGTAGTGGAAAATTCTTGAGAGAAAGTGATACTTTTTTCACCCACTTTGTATTTGCTTTTGTAAGTAGCTCATGCGTAAAACTAAGAGCTTGTACTTGTTTAGCTTTTTCTCCCGATGGTTTGTTTTTGGATGTTTGGTGTAGTTGAGAAAAAATTTCTAGAAGAATATGACATATGCACGTAGTTTCTTGTTACAGATGACACCAAAGTAATTTTGAATCTTCCAGAAATCAATTAAAATCTAGTCATGACTATAGTTTACCACTGTGGATGTTATCATAATGGTTTCACAATGTCTTTTAAAAATCCTGACTTTCTGTTCTATACAGCTTATACTTGCAAAACCAAATAGCATGACATGGTGAGCTCATACATGCTGACCTAACTAAATAAATATGCCATGGTTTGAAATTTTTTCAACATTAATCGTACCTATAACAAAATTCTCGATCGTGATTGGTTCTCCGCGCGCCTATTTGTCATGTAATCAGTGCGCGATCACATGGGTGTCCAATTACAAGTATCCAATTTGAACTCTTTGTAATTGGATACCTGTAATTGGATACCCATGTGATTTGCACATCAATTACGTGCGCTTTAATGGCTTCTGTCGCAATGTCTCCAGCATTTTTCAAAACTTGTGAAAAGTGCTACAGACATTTTCCCTGAAAAGAAGTCCTCAAAATACATTTAAAATTCTGTGATTTGTTATACACTGTAGATACGATTAATCCTTGGCTTGCACGTGATGTCATCATTTTCTAAAATCTAAAACTAAAGAGCCACCGTACCAAAGTTTTTATCCTCATCAGACATAAGAGGGGGTAAATTTATATCTGTTTACAACTTTTCAGCTCAGTATAGTAGCTTGCTTCATCTGGAAACCAGCGCATGTTGAATTTCAGAGTTATGGCGGTGTGTGACATAAAGCTACGAATGAGTTTGTCAAAAAATATATACTTATCTCATGATTTTTAGCCTATTCAGAAGTTCAAGTATTAGGAAAAGTGCTTAATGTAAATGCTTGTTTGTTCAGTACAGATAATCAGTTGCCTAGATAGACAAAGTAATTTCAGATGTTTACACTATTTTCCGGCCGCCATATTGGTGTCCCACGGAGGTACACCAACATGGCGGCTCCATACTGTGCTCTGTAAATTTGTGCAAAACATTTTGACGAATATCTGAAGTTTAGGAAAACACACAGACTTAAAACTTGGAGAAGTGTCTTTACCAATCTCTTATAACATCACATTTTCCTAACTTTTAATCCACTGAATGGTTTTCAAATTATTTTTTTATTGCATGACAGTGCAAAGCAGGAATTACAATTTTGGCCAGAAAGCCTCAGAGCCATGTTAGAATGTGAATATATCAAACGTGGCCTATTGCAGAAATCTTTTGGGGGGTGCCCATGCTCGTTAAGGAGCAGTGAGGCATTGAAAATGACCCATTTTGGCATAATTTAATGCTTATTACACGAACGCATTCCATGTTATTGTAAAATCTTTGTGAGCCCAGACTCATGAAAACACACCTCAAACTACAGTCAATATTTGTGTTGGACACAAGTAAACGTTTTAAGTTTGATTTTGACAGACAGCTGAATCCTTGTTCAAATACTGGAACCAAATTGCTTGCCATGGCTATCAAACAAAATAGAAAAGACTACAGTGCAGCTGCTATTTTCCTTAGGGACCGTTCATTTTTTATAAGGTAGGGGGGGCTGGTGGGATTTGGGGGGGGGGGCATGCGAAAAAAAATGGCTTTCGAGGGGGGGCCATCCCAAAAAAATAAGGGAAAAAGGGGGGGTCACGTGAAATATTTTAGTAAAACTTTAAAATGGCATAATGTTTGAATATCAAAAAAATTGCTATAGAATAAACATAGAAGGCAGGATACAAATTTATTACAAACTTTCCTTCTGCTTTAAAAAAACGTTTAGCGACAAAAAGCATTTGTAGCTACTGAAAAGAAGTATTTAACACTGTTATTTTCGAATGCAACTTTCACTGGCACTCATCTTCATCTCCGCTGTCGTCGAGTTCTTCGTCGCCGCTTGTGCTGCTATGGGAGTCTCTTTCACCAATGCTGCAAGAAGCAGCACTGCTTTCCGTCAGAGTGTACTCTTCAGGGTACATGAAGGTGTAAACATAATCTCTGACTTCCCGCTCAAGGCTGGTGGTGATTCTGCTTCTTGCAGCATTGGTGAAATAATTCCCTTCCAAGAGCTGTGCGATGTATGGCCCATCTCTTCTAAATATCGACGTGGTAACATCCTCAACTTTAAGACACTCTACCGGGACGGCCGTTCTAGGAGGGTACACAAGGCATTGTGGAAGATCATTTCCTAGCGGGTTTCCAACACAGATTCCATAAACTCGTTGGATGTTGTTTTCAGTCCGCTTCCTCTTTCTTTCATTTGACTTTCTGCGGTTTTCTTTTTTCCTTCTCCTTTTGTTGATGTGCTGTTTGAGTATGCCTTTGAATATGCTGTTATAATTGCTCTTCTTATTTTCTAGTGCTTCCATGTCCTGCGTGACCTTCATCAACTTAGCTTCTGTACATTTGATCTGTTTTACATTAAAACTGTGGGCAAATTCTTCGCCCTGCTTTAAAGCAAGCCCATTGGACTGAAAGAGTGTGGAATCGTGTTCCTTTACATCTTTCAATTTGACATTCAACTTTTCCACCATTGCTCTGTGCTCTTTGATGGAGAAGTTCAGTTTTCTTCCATCACTGGGCTTCAACTGGTACCCTTGCATGGAAAACTCACTCGCCCTTTCTGAACATCCATCCGCACCTAGAAAAATTGCTTCTTTTGCTTGTAAGATGTCAAACTGCCTGGATCGTTC
Organism: Orbicella faveolata; assembly: GCF_042242905.1. NCBI lineage: Eukaryota > Metazoa > Cnidaria > Anthozoa > Scleractinia > Merulinidae > Orbicella > Orbicella faveolata. The sequence goes on from NW_028301564.1 coordinate 16,338,891, forward strand.
AGCTGTAAACCTTTTCTTAAACGACTCGTCGCTTTCGCCATTATTGCGCATTTTGGAATGAGCCTCTTTCATGATGCTCATGTAGTAATGCACTCTTTCCCCGATTGGATTAACAATATAAAGAAGAACGAGCATGGGAGTGGCAGGCTGGTTTTATCTGACCCAGAGAGCGTTGCTCTATTTGCAGATAAGTTTATTGTCAAATCGAAGTTTGTGGTGGATTATCTTCAGCATCTTGAAGTGCTGGAATTTAAAAGGAAAAAGAGAGCAGAAGAAAAGGCAAAGTTAAGTAGGGAGGAGGATTATCCTTGGACTGAGTTGTGCGAAGATCTAACCAAGCTTAAAAAGCTACGTGTTCCAGAACTAAACAAGTACTCAAACCACCACGGGCTGAAGCAGCATTTGAAAAGCAGCAAGAGTGAGAAAGTAAAGGCAGTTGTAAGACATTCATGCTTGCAGCAGAAGAGTCCTCTCAGAGCTGGCCCACCAACACTGAGAAATGCCAGGACATTGACACAAAATGACAACAGGGCAAGTGCTGACAGCAGTGAAACAGATGAAAGTGACAATGATGAGTATGACAGTGATGCCATTGACTCTGGGGGAGAAGATGACTCAAGTGACATCACTCTTGCATTCATCAATTCAGATGAGGAAGATGCCAATTAGAGGCCAAATGCCACACGCTCAGGGCGAGCCATAACTAGGAGATCCTAAATTGACTTCTCTTTCTTTTGATTTGTTTTTTAAACAACAGCTCTCTGTCGTATAGAGATTGTAAATATTGTCTTCATAGTGAGCACAATAACGTGAAGTAGGGGGATAAAAGAGAAATATTAAAAAAGTTGAAATCTAAATATTGTTTGTTCAATTTTTTTTGGGGGGGGGGGTCATCCCAAAAAATGTCCGCTATAAGGGGGGGCCATGTGAAAAAATTGGTAAGCTGAGGGGGGCTCATGCGATTTTTAAATGGTGCTTCCCAAATCCCACCAGCCCCCCCTCCCTCATAAAAAATGAACGGTCCCTTATTTATTCAATTTTCAACAATAGAAATCATATCAGTCGTTTCTCGCGCAAAGCTAGTGATTAGTTGATTAAAACTACTGAAAAAAAAATTGGGTTGCCCGTGCTCGTTAGTGAGCTATAGCCATTTTTCAACTGACAGAACTCAATATCAAGGCAAATCTGCCATGTTCTCAATGTGCGCGTGCATGCCACGAGCGTGCGCTAATCATGCCATAAGTTATGCGCAGTAAGGATGTGCAATGCAAATGTGAGGAATTAGCTTAATGAGAACCCTAATTGTAGCACAAGTCAAGTTCAAGTCACGAGCCATTATCATGCCAAATTAAATTTATTTGTTTTTTTAATGAAGCCTAACTGAACCTTCCCAAAGGCAACTTGACCATCTTAGCTTTCTAGAACTCAACCATACATCTTTGAAACTGAACACGTAAACTTTGCAACTCGACAATTGTACTGAAAGCCAATTGGACCTGGATTCACAAGTCAAAAGGGTTTTAATTTGGTAGTCGAAGGTCGTGTCTTAGAAAGAAGTCTAAAATATAATCGCTGTTTCGTTTCGATGTGTTGGTGTTTTATTAGTAATGACACTATTAATAACGTTTTTATATTCCAAATCAATTTTCACGGTATCTGGTTGAAATGAAACTTCTGCTTAGTTGTGCATGATAGATCTCCCCAACTGTACAACTCAAAGCTTATTTGTGGTCTCAGAGTGGTATCATGATGGAAAACCTCTTTTTTTTTTGGCTTTCCTGATAAACAGTTAACTCTTGTGACTAATTTGATTCTAAAAACAACGTTGGCTCAGTAGTTTGACATCGCTCTTCAGCACTTGAATGTTAAAAATCAATATTGAAATTTAATAGCTCAACCATGGAGGTCATATTTGTTTTGAAGCTTCTGTGTTGTACAGCTTGCTAGCTTCTATCTACTTGGTATTTGATATTTTTTATGTACTTGCATGTCCTTTCCTAAAGTTCTTGACTTGACGTGAAAATTATAGCCACTTTTGCAGTATTTTTGTCAAATTTCACACAACTGTATTTTGAATAGAAATTAATACAGCAAGATGGAATGTTCTCGAATTCCTGAACCCCTTTGCGAAAAAACAAAGAACAATAAGTTGCTTTAGCCTGGAGTAAAATGAGGGGTTTGGTGTAATTTCACCAAAACATTTCTTACTATGATTTTAATCAAGTCAGAACCCTCAAATGTTCAGTTTTTCTGTGTGTAGAAACTGATTTTTACATCTAATATCCAAGGTACAATCATAAGGAATGGATTGATCCCATGTTGTGCTACGTACTACGAACAGTACATGTTTCAGTTGAACTGAGAACAAAAAACGGAACCAATTATGTTTCCTAAGTAACTTAATCTTTTTCTTGCTAATGTTTGTTACTGCGCCAGGACGATCACAAACTCGCCTGTATTTTATTATGTTTAAAGTTAGCTAGCCTTTAGAGTCACGCTTTGTTTACATGGACTGTCACCCTGCGTTACTTTGGTTGTCATTTACCGTTAGCTCGGTTGTCACGCCGTGTTATCTTGTTAGTTACGCCGCGTCATCTTGTTAGTTACGCAGCGTTACTTTGGTAGTCGCGTAGCGCAACAGTAATCTTTCAACAGCAATCTTTCAACAGCATCTTTTCATTTTCCCCAGGAAAAAGGTAATATTCTTATTGTGTAACTATTTTTTGTGTAATTACTCTTATTAATTTTCGTTTTGCTTTATTTTCATGCAGGTTGCTGGATGCCTACGATGCTTTACATGAATCTGCTGCAAGTCAGGATTGAATAAAGACAATCATTCAAGATGTAGTTAGAGGTAGAATAGCGAACTTAACGAGACTGCGCTTCAAGGTTAATTGAGGAGAATCGGAGAGAAGAAAATTTCTTTTCTGTTGAAGAATCAAGCACCATCTTTATTACTATTTTGAATTGTCTGGGAAGTGCAAATTTAAACTCACGAGCACTTTTTGATTAGTATTTATAAAACGTGAACAGCAAGACTGATCCGTACGGTAGTAAGAGACAGGCGCAAAGGGTTAAAGCAAGAAGTTAGGCCAGTACCATGTCGAAGCTATAATTTTGTAACTCAGTTTCTCAAAGCACAATCTTTATTGCCGTTACAAGTTGTCTATGAAATTAAAATTTTGCCAGAAACACATCGCAAGAGTTAACACTGGCTTAGAAAATTTGTTCTTATGTCAATTTTTTTTTGGTGAAAGTTGTTTCCTTGTCAACATCGGTTTGACCGTGTTTAATTTTCCCGCCAAAAGACTTAGAAAAAATACGGGCGCCAAAACTACGCATGCGCCAATTTTTTTAAAAAAAAATGCTTTCCCTTCTTCATGTACTCCTTTAGAAAATTTTTAATTTTCCCGCCAAAAAACTTAGAAAAATACTGGCGCCAAAATACGCATGCGCCGTTTTTTTTTAAAAAAAATTTTAGTAATTTTAAACTTAAATTGTCAACAATAAAAGTTATATTTCCTCTGTGTCTGCTCTACTTGATGTTGTTTATTAGTGTAATTATTACAGAGCAATGTGTATAATAAGTCAAACAGTTCATTGTCATCTTTATTATCTTTAATAAAATATTTCAATAAACACAAACAAGTATTAAGTGTGAAAATTACTTTTATTTGCCTCAAGTAATCTCTAATTATAAGTTAATGGAAATCAACAAAAAGGTGTCAAGAAAAAATGTTCCCTATATATACTAAGACTTTTGGCGGGAAAATTTGGAAAAATTTGCACAGCGTTTCCCCTGGCAACTTTCTCGGTAAAAAATTCAAAACGACTTCCCTTACAATTTCCCGCCAAAAATACTTTTAACATCACCTCGTGCAAAAAAAGTTGAAAGTAAAACGCCAATTTGTTTCCTACCCGTAAAAAAATCCGAAAAAGATATTTTAAATCTCGTTACTTGTTAAAGTCAAATTTTGAACCGAGCAAATCTTTCTCCGAAACAGTTTAGTTTTTTCAAGCTCTCTTGCACGAGATCATGTTTCGGATAAAAACCTTTTTCATCCGATTTTCGTTTGTAACACAGGACAAATTAATCCAAAAACGCCAAGAAATTTACTCGTCCTAAACAAACTGTAACGGTTATGAAGTTTTGGAGTAAAACAGACAATTGCAACCATGTACAGTATGTAACAATTGCTCGTGTTGTTAAGATTAGCTGACTTCAGGGTTTATTTCAATTTCAGCAATAACGTCAGCAATTCAGAAATCAGCTCAATGTAATTTAGTGTCTTTTTTTTAATTCCTATTAACGCAATGTCCTGTGTTACAACGACCACCAGCAGTAAAAGATCTTCATGCACCTAAAGTAAATCTTTTTCAAAAACCAACTTATTATAAAACCCAAGTGCCTGGTTGAAGCGATTAAATTGTGCAAGTTAAACCCCACCCTTAACGCGAACATGTGGTTGAAACAAAGAACGAAATAAAGGTTATACGGACAACAAAAAAGCAGAACTATATGCAGGAGAAACAATTTCAAAGCAGAACAAAGCGACAGGAAAAACGCATCAGAAATAGTATGAAACCGGTTGAAATTCGCGAAATTGTCTTGTTTGTTCGTTCAGGAAACACGTTCTAAAATTGCATTACTATTTACAATTGTGGAGCCGAATAGTCATTTCAGGGTTTAGTTAATCGTTTTGTTGACATGAAATAGTACAGAGAATATCTTTCCAAAACACTGTTGATTTGCAAACGAAATTAAAATGAGACTATTTTTGAAATCAGATCACAAGAAAGCTGTTGATATAGCTAACGAAATGAAAAAATTATGTTATCAAATCGGATCGGAGAGTAATTCTAAGTTTTTTATTTTCCGTATATATATCAAGCCAAGTTATTCATTGCAGTCTTTTTTTTTTCTCAAAAGCAGTTTATTTGCTAACGGAATGATAACAGATCTGTTTTTTTAAAAAAAATGGATCGAAAAATTTATTTTGGATGTATATCGAAAGAAAGCCATCATATTAAAATTATGAAAATAAACAGCACAATTGTAAAGCCAAATTAGTCATTGCTGGTTTTTACTTTCCACAAATTGAAACAGCGAGGGAAGTGATTGTTTTCGAGTTAATCATCAGTGAGGTTTTGTTTTGGTCTATACAATAAGAAAACTGAAAACACTGACTTAATTTGGACATTAAACCAAACAATTGTTCAATTGACTTAATAGTTCCATGTCGTTTCTTGTTTTCGAAAATCTGAAATGTCATCGACACAAAAAAATGCTAGGAAAACAAAGCGAGTAATTGGGTTGTGATTTTGTGGTCCATATAACTAAAAATATTGACTTTGTCTCGACGTATTAATCTCAATATTCTCTCAACCAGGCATTAGGGTTTATAACAAGCACTCGATATACGACAAGAGAACATAGGCATCTATAAACATTCTCCGCCCCTTCTTTTACCAAACGAAGATAAACAAGCCAAAATGGAAACAACTGTCTTTTGCGTTGTGAAAATTAATTAATTTGTTTTTTATCAATAAATTGCCGTTGAACCCTGGAGTAAAGTAGTTCGTATGTTGTGAGAGTACCAATGTTCTCGAAATCAGTAAAGAGTACGCAGTTGTTGCATCTGATGCCGTGGCAAACGTTTAAAGTCAAGTAACTGAAATTGTTTGTGAACTGTTTGGTGCAGTTTGCATGGTAGTGTTGGCTGATACAGTTCTGTAGATGTTTGTAAACAGCGATACCATAGGCAGTTCTTGTCAGTCTTGATGATACGTATGCGGTTAGAAAATATCAGTTGGCTCTGAGGATTAAGTTCGTTGGTTGGTGTAGTCGAGGTCGGGAATAATTCGTTTGTAACGTGGCGGTCATTGTTCGAAGTTAGTGAACCAGACTTGGAGTCATTCGCTGCAAGTAGTTTACACTGCAATCAACACATTGAACCGTCAGTCAGTTGTGGAGTTTGTTAGTAGATGCTGTTCAGTGGAGTAATTTACACCATCAATTATTCGCGTCGTGCTCAAGTGTTCAGTTAGTCCTTCAGTCAGCGAGTCAGGGTTCCACCAGAAAAAAAATGACTTCCTATGACTCGCAGAAGTCTGCTTTTTTGAAAAAACCCATGTTCTCTTGTCAACTACAGTAGTTCAGTTAATGCAGCAAAAGCGATTATTTTTAAGGTGGCTCTTTTTATTAGTCTCAGTTTCATAGTACAGTATACATCAAATAAACATGAACCTTTAGGTACAATTTTGTTTTGAGTCTTATTTTTTTTGTTGATTTTAAGGTATAAAGCCAGTAAAATCAATCCTTTTAAATCTCAACTGAATTTTGTCTGTAGTCCGTGGTTTGTACTCTCTCGCGTTTTGCAGTACCACCTTAAAAAAATATTTCTGCAGCATCAACTGACGTTGCAAAATATAACAATGTATACTGAAGCAACGACTCTTTTGCAGACATCACAAAAAGACCTCAAGAAAACAACGCTAAAGAATCGAAACACGTTTCCCAAAAGCGAGACTAATAATCGAATAAATTATAAAAATTTGATTAATATTCGACGTTAAACAATTTATAAAAAACTGAATCAGGTTAATCAAGAATGTGCTCCGAAATGAACTTAATCAAAATTATCAACACTTACAAAAAAAAATTAGTGAATGCATCAAAATATTGTCTGCAAAAGAATCGGCAAATGGTGACTGATATTTAATTAAACCTTTAGAAATTAAAGTACTTTGTTCCATTTCTCAGTCTTTGATCAAGGCATTTTTTTCTCCGATCCAGACAATAAGTGTACGATGTGAAGAACCCGAAGTGTCGATCCCTAGCAAAATAAAGTAAACTTTCTTCCACTTTGCAGTCTCTAAATGAAGTAATTTTTCATCCGCTCCAGACAATCAGAGTACAATTACTCCTTCGTAAATTTAGCACATTGTTCAGCCACCATTTGTATTAGCTATCTGACAATTTTTTAAGTTCTTATCTTTGAAGAGTTCCTCTTAATTCGGTGATTCCAGTATGTCCACTTCTCCGGCTTCGCTAGCCCCATGCCAGAATTGAATTCCTGGAAAAAGAAATGAAAAAGTACAAGATCAGCAAAATGCTGAAATGTTCCCTGAACAGCACATGTATAAATACAATGCATGTATAAAAGCTTCATTTCAGCGAGCAGTTTTGACTTCGAACAGGTAAAAGATTCCTATATTGTCGCAAGACCACCGAATTCTTACCCGTGTTTATCTCCGAGCCTTCAGTTTTGATTTCAGCGTTTGTTTCAGGCCAACGGAAATGTCCTAAATTTCAGTTAACTATTACGAAGTGTTATGTTTTGCTGGAGTATCATTCAAATTGGTCGCCCTTGAAATATTCCAAACGAAACATGGAATTTGAGATACCGCTTTTCTGTCCTGTTTCAAGGCTAGATAAAGTAGCCGGCGTTCGAAGCAAACAGTTATTGCACGTGTTCACTCGCTAGGGTAACACTTTGATACCCGAATTGAGCGACTGTTTTCCAAATGAAGTGCTTACCTTCGGTTGGGATCAGAGAATAACAACTTCATTCCTAACGTTAAGTCCTTCTAGCATCAAACATCTTCTTCTTCCAAGAGTAAAATTGGCCCTTGGCCGGACGATATGTCTTCACTCATCAACGAACAGTTTAAAATGTGCCGAAAACCCTACGAGCCCTATGAATATGGATTAGAAACTCAAGCCAATCGTTGAATGAAAAACACGGCAAAGATCCGACGCGGAAATTTGTTTGCACGCTTTTTCTGCTAGCGAATCATAAACGAAAACAAAAAAAAAAAAAAGAAGAAGAAGAAAGAAAGTCGTGCGTTTGTTTATGCAAGTGACAAGAATTTTTTGTGAGCATCCATGTTGATTTGCTTACTATGCTGTTACTAATAAATTAAACTATTCGTTAAAGTTTTGTTTTTGCTTATTCCTGTCCGGCTGGTAATTAATCAGAGTAGAGAAGCCTCAGAACATACATTTTCACAGCTGTGATTTAATTTTCTACTTACAAGCTGGAATCAAAACAAGTTTGGAAAAATCAAACCGAAAGTTATTATAAACGATCTGAAACGACCGCTATAAACAAAAGTGTCTTGGTGAATAATATTTTTCATGCAAACTTTAAATTAAGCGTATTATTAACGCGGGGTAAAGGTCTTCAAGAGATAACTGGTAATTCCCAAGAAGACGCCAGGTTTGTGATTCGGAAAAAAGAAAAACGATGGCGAGATTTCGCAGCAGGTGTCGAACCTGCTTGTCACTTCCCGCTCGACGGTCGGGGCACTCTACCATTAAGCTACCACAGATTTGTTTCGATGTTATTGTGTAACTAGACTATATAACAAATTTCCGTTAATAAAAGTTTGTTTCCCGCGATTTCTTATTGATCGAACTCAGGTTTTCCAAGAAATAAAAAAACACTTCCTCTTTGTTTTTCAAAGAAATGCTGAAGCGCCCCTATTTTATATATGAAGTACTTTTTATACTGCACTATCTGCTGTTGTCAGCAAGTGCCGCTGGCCTTTCAGGACATCTACTACATTGAAGTCTAAGCTGTGGCCAATTAAATAGACCCCAATTATGCATCTATCTTATAAAGCCTTTTAACTAGTATATCCTAAAATGAAGTGACCCATTTGTTAACTTGAATGTAGAACGGTAACAACTTTTTCATCGTGACTATTCCCATTTTTAAATCCCTACTTGCCAGAATTTTCTGATCCCCCAAAATCCCGAAAATGTGCACGTGCAACCCCATTCTAGTAACTCTATTGAAAACGCAACCTCGTTATAGTCAATCCAGTCGTAAAAATGCGACCCCATCCAGCTGTACATCCCCATTAGCCTATTACTAGGAAGTACAACCCTCCTCCCCCAGGGGAAGCAGGCTGAACACAACGGCCAACGGATACCCTACCGCATTGATGCCAAGGCAATAGACTCGTTTACGCTCATCCTATAATGATGTATTTATAAATTTATTCTGTTTGTTGCAGAACGTATTATAACGAATGCAAACTGAGCAACGAGTCAAAACTAAAACAAAGACAGTTTACTTCCGCAACTATCAAACAGAGTCAGTCAACCATAACTGCAATATTCATAACACACTCGCGCTCCACAAGAAATGCCGGAGCGACGAATTCCTTTTTTCATTCTGCTTATAGGATTGTATCCTTCCGAATTTTTTTCTTGAATAACGTGTCGATATTATCGAAACACTGTGAAGTGGCGATGGTTTCTTCAACTATTTGTGATAGGTCGACGATAAAAGTAAACAATTTTATTGTTCTACGAACGTGTTCTGACGAGAAGTTCATTAAGAACAGCTTCGCCTAAATATCAACTAGACTTGGAAATAGCGAAAAAATCGAATTTCTTCAAACTCGCCCACAATGAAGCCCTACGGGCACTAGTTACAAAAATATTGTTTTAAGTTCGATAAATCAAAAAGTATTTTTTCCGCAATTTTTTCGTTTCGATGCCCCAAATCGGCCAAAATCCATCGAAAATGAGCGGCATATTCAGAGGCTCGTAAACTCAAAAGCAAAAATCTTCATTACAAACTGAGTGCACGTCGTATTTGTACTTCCTTTCTTGTCTATTTAGAGCTAAATAGATCGTGATTTGATTAGAACTTAAATATTTGACTTATTTTTTAAGTTAACGACCCAAGACAGCTTTACAAGAGGTCTACATTTAGCCTATTTTCAAATGCTAAAAAGGCGTTCTGGTACACGGCTTTTCCCAAAATGACTAGTTTGGTCTGAAAGAGCATTGTTTCTTCTTCAAATTAGTGAAATAAAATTTTTGGGTAAATAAAATCGCGAGCGCTGAGATAGCGAACTAAATACAGCACTTCTTCCTGAAAACTTGACCTTTGACCCGAGCGTAACGAAACCGATTAGTGCAAGAAAACCCGGAAGAAAAGCAAATGCTTCGTTATTTTGAAACAATTTCTAGTGATATCTCTCCGAAACCATGATTGCAAGAAACTATTTCCAGCTATGAAATCTTGCAGGGTCAAAGAAGGAGCTAAAGGGCGCATTTTGACACAATAACTTTGTTTGCTGAGAATTGAAGTCAATGATCGTTAACGAATTCCAGTGAAATTTGCAAACTTGAAGTATGTTAGCCGATACTTACCTGAATATTTATATTTATAGAAGAGTCGTCTTCTAGGAGTAACCTTCAAAAGAAGCTGGACCCAGATTTGGAAACCTTTAAAAGAAGAAATGTTTAATATTCCGTGACCTGCCCGATGTTATAAATTCCATGAACATGCCAACCGCATGTTTGTCGTAAAACCAACTGAACTCCACTGACAGTTTCCATGGGCAACCCCAAGATAAACAATTCCCAAAAATGTAAAGTGAAATTGGCTGTCTTCATGAACAGTTAGAAGCTAGAGTCAAGTTCCATTACCTTTAAAAAGTGCTTGATTTTATTTGTTTGCGTCGACTTTGTTCACTACTCTCACGTTCGAATGCCGCGAATCGGTCATGCCAAAACAGTGCAGACCGTGCAGACTGCAGACACTTGTTTGGGCTTTTCATTGTGACTCTTTTTTTTGGGTCTAGTTACAAAATAGTGTTAAATATATCTGAAAGTTTGTCATTTATCCACAGGCTGCACAAGCGCAGTATTTGACTTTTGATTCAATAGACAAACGCGTACAAGACTGTGTATGGGAAACTTACTCAGTGTGCACGACCGATACTACGCAGTATGCGAACGTGACAGTAACTACTGAGTGAACAACTTAGAATCAAGCCCTTTTAAAAGGTAATGGAACGTGACTCTAGCTTCTATAACTGTTCATGAAGATAGCCAATTTCACTTTACATTTTTGGGGATTGTTTATTTTGGGGTTGCCCATGGAAACTGTCAGAGGAGTTAAGTGAGTTTTACGACAAACATGCGGTCGGCATGTGCATGGAATTTAAGCTAATTTATAGCAGCGGGCAGGTCACGGAACATTAACATTTCTTCTTTTAGAGGTTTCCAAATCTGGATCCAGCTTCTTTTGAAGGTTGATCCAAGAAGACGACTCTTCTATTAATATAAATATTCAGGTAAGTATCGGCTAACATACTTCAAGTTTACAAATTTCACTGGAATTGACTGCAATTCAATTCTCAGCAAACAAAGTTATTGTGTCAAAATGCGCCCTTTAGCTCCTTCTTTGACCCTGCAAGATTTCATAGCTGGAAATAGTTTCTTGCAATCATGGTTTCGGAGAGATATCACTAGAAATTGTTTCAAAATAACGAAGCGTTTGCTTTTCTTCCGGGTTTTTCTTGCATTAATTGGTTTCGTTACACTCGGGTCAAAGGTCACGTTTTCAGGAAGAAGTGCTGTATTTAGTTCGCTATCTCAGCGCTCGCGATTTTATTTACCCAAAAATTTTATTTCACTAATTTGAAGAAGAAACAATGCTCTTTCAGACCAAACTAGTCATTTTGGGAAAAGCCGTGTACCAGAACGCCTTTTTAGCATTTGAAAATAGGCTAAATGTAGACCTCTTGTAAAGCTGTCTTGGGTCGTTAACTTAAAAAATAAGTCAAATACTTAAGTTCTAATCAAATCACGATCTATTTAGCTCTAAATAGACAAGAAAGGAAGTACAAATACGATGTGCAATCAGTTTGTAATGAAGATTTTTGCTTTTGAGTTTACGAGCCTCTGAATATGCCGCTCATTTTCGATGGATTTTGGCCGATTTGGGGCATCGAAACGAAAAAATTGAGGAAAAAAATAATTTTTGATTTATCGAACTTAAAACGATATTTTTGTAACTAGTGCCCGTAGGGCTTCATTGTGGGCGAGTTTGAAGAAATTCGATTTTTTCGCTATTTCCAAGTCAAGTTGATATTTAGGCGAAGCTGCTCTTAAGAGCTAAAAGAAGAGAACCATTATGTTAACGTTTAAAGTATTTTATTTGACTCTTCCGAACAGTTTTCAGAACAAATTTGAGAAGCTGCCGATATATATGTGATGTAAGCCTGCAATTTTGGTTTTGATATATTGTATTCCTTAATCGTTTTCAGTATGATCATCCACACTGATTCTTTTTTCTACCTTTTAGTTCTGTGCTCCTGCAACGGATTACCTGAACGCTGAACTAATTTAGAGGTAAGATATGCTAACTGATTTACTAGAATTCTTTTGGTATCGCATATAGTCTGACGAAACAATAATTCTGTAGAGTTCTGTACCCTTTCAACAATAGCGCGACGGCAATCAAAGAAACTCTCCATGTTCGCGAGAATTGGCTAGTCAGAGAAAACCTTTATCGTGTTGAAAGTTATCATCTCGGTCCTGTTTTCGCTATTTTCAATGAGAGAAAAGTTATGATGTCCACTAACGATTCGTGATGATATACTTAGATTGTTAGCCGTGTCAATACTCCTTTGAACGATTTTAATTGAAAAAAGTCACGATATCTTGTAGGTCGGTCGATGTAAGGTAAACATTGTATATTTATAGTTCGCAGTCATTCGACAAACCTTCGACAAAAGAAAGAAATTTGTCTTTGCGATTTCGGCTCTTTTTAACTTGGTGCTGTGATTATTTAACAATAGATTTTCGCACCCTCGTCAAATCATGGACCAAAAGTTTGCTTTTGTGGCTATGATCCTCTTGATACTTCCCTCCATTGCAGCTGCATTGGGTAAGACGTTTTCCTTTTATTTTTACTTCAGTTTAATTCAATTGACATAAGGTTTTTGGAGACGGGGATCGGATACGTAGAAGTGTGGAAAAAAAGGAAAAGGGAAATGCAATGTCAATAGTACGGAAAAAATATGATTGAAAATGGAGCGATTACAGTTTTATTCATTAATTAATAACCGATAATGCAATTTTGTTCATCAATAGACCAATTTCTATATATTAAAATTCAGCCTAATACGATAGATCTCAGTACGAGGCGCTGGGGAATAACTACAGAGTTTGTGGTGTTTACTCTCAAGAGCCTCGTGCTGAGGTCTATTGCGTTAGGCTGAATTTTAATGTATCGAAATTGGTCTATTCAGTGATTCTTTATTTTTCGTTCATTTACTAACATATTTTCCATTTTCTTGTCTTTTTAGATCCCTGGGTCAAACTGAATTTCCTTCCTGTATGTTTCGGCGCAAGGAATAACCAGTATGGCAGTTTCAACGTCCCTTACGGTGGCAAGATAGCCGCAGTAAAATTAACCCATCTCAGCGGTTACGTCATGTGCCAGTCTGGCTACATTTCCTACTGGTCTTTCTGGGGCTGTGGTAACAATCCCGCAGTGAAAAATCACGTCAGTGTAACCGTAACAACATCAAGTAATAACCTCATTTCACCGCCAAAACTGTTCTTCACGTATGCTGGAGGAGCTGGAAACTGGGCCGAGTTACCCGGATATAACTCGTATTCTCCTGAGATTATCCTGCCGCGCTTTTCTCTTTACCAGGTCAGTGCTGGCCAAGAGCTGCGGGTGTGGTATGGGGAGGATTTGGCGGGCTTCACTGAACACGACAATGGAGGATGGGTCTGCTGTAATGTTTATGCTCTCTACGTCTAATAAATCCTGGCAAGTTTTCAGTTACAAGTTTCTGGCAGTTTTTCTGGAATAATGATATTATTTTGCGATTTCTAGTTGCAACAATTAAGGAGTTTAAGGGTTTCATTAATTCTAGTAACAGTTAGTATTCGAAGTATTGCTTTCTCGTCGTTAGGGGAAAAGGAAATTTAGAAACGAAGCTGTATGACAACTGTGTCTGAACTAAGTGATTATATCAGTGGCAATATTTTTCTTTTAATCTGAGCAACTAAAATAAAACAATGGCATTAAAAAAAGGAGTTGTTTCTTTTTTTTTCCTCCTCTTTACATCGCTCATACATGTTTTTATGTGCCATGCAATGGGTACAGTTGAACCCCGCTAACTGGAAGTCGGTTATTTCGAATTAATAGCCGAACCCGGCGCTTTTATAAGTCCTACACCTTACAGCGACTAGGCCTCTCCCGATTGTGCTCGGCAACGTTTGAGCAACTTTTGGCTTTTGGAGCAACTATTTGCGGTTTTAGCAACCTCGAGCAGGCTTTGCCTTTCTGAGCAACTTTTAAGCAGAATATAGGTTTACAGCACATATTAGGGCCTTCAATAAGATGCAGTTCAACGATAAGTGTGTTGATTGTATTCTTGCGACTAACTCTATAGCCGACGACAAGACAGGTGGCACTTCAGAACAGGATATTGATCAGGCATCATTTCCGGCAGAGGTTACTCCCTTATATGGGCTGCATAGGTTGTGCGGCCTCAAAGGGTATGGTTTGTTTTCAGCCGTTTTGGTCAGAAATAGGGTATCGATTTTGGCCATTTTGGTCTTAAATAGGGTATGGTTTTTGCACTCTAATCTTGAATTGTGTATGTTTTATAGTTTTCATTATTATCGATAAGACCATCAACAAAAGCTCTTTCCAATCAGTCTGAGTAGGGAACTAATTGTAAGGTAGGTCTGAAACAGGGTATTGATTTAAGGGTGAAACCTTAAATAGGGTATCTAATTTTTGGTCAGGTCATAAATAGAGTGGGGAAAAACGCAGATTTCGGTTTTAACTAGAATAAGGATTTTGGGAAGCGCGCGGGCCACACACCCCCACCGAATTTTTCAGGGAGTACCCCTGGGGCATCATCTAAGTTATGCTGGTAGAGCCCATTAACGTCCGAACTTAGTAATTACTTCAACTTTTATTCTAGTTTTGTAAACAAGCTCTGCGAAGTTGATTTAGCGGACAAAGGAACAGAAAACCAATGTTCGTATTATTAATCACTTAGAACGTAAATTTCAAAATTGTCTTACCTATATATTTTGTACATCCTCTCGCAAACGAACCAAGTCATGTATTTTGAGCCAAGAAAAACAAACATGGCTAATTAACACTGGCCACCAGACAGTTATGATATGATAACATTTGGACAGCTGCCAACATGTGTGTCCCGGCGTGCCAGTATAGGTTACATAAAGATTAGCACTTATTTTGAGTTATTTTCTTCGAATATTTTATTTGAAAGCGTGTTGTTCCTGCCACTGACATTGCCATAGATGGGCTCGGATTTTTGAGCAGGGGGAAACTTCACTTCCTTTCATTGAACCGATCAGTGGTAAGTCTTTTCTTAGCATTTTAAGTGTTTTATACAGCCTTTTGGAGAAATCCACTGAGAACCCCCCAAAAACTTATAACGTCAACGTAAGAGGAACTTGAGTTGGGAGACTTTTCGTAAAGATTTGTGGAGAGCATAGGTTTGTTGACAACAGTCAAACCACCTAAAAATGGTATTCCACAGTATTGTGAAGGGCATTTATTAGGCCTTCACAACTTAACAACTAACAAAACTGACTGTTCCTTGAAAGCACTGTTCAGTGGAGATAAGCGTCGACATCTAATAATTCCGACAAATATGTTTACACCTCCCTGACATGGCGGAAACCCAATATCACAATGAATGGGATATATATAATATATAATTGTGCTAGCTATAATTCATGAATAAATGTTAACACAAACTAAATTCCCTGTCAAAGTTTGTTTAAAAATTCATTCGTTCGGTGAGGCAGGAAGAACCCCGCATACTTCTTCCTTCTTGCTAACTGTGTTGCTACCATGGTGACGTGTTTGACAAATAATCATGATTCATTTTCAACCACGTAAATGCGGAGTCAACAAGTTGTCGTATTACTAA
Source organism: Orbicella faveolata (assembly GCF_042242905.1). Lineage (NCBI taxonomy): Eukaryota > Metazoa > Cnidaria > Anthozoa > Scleractinia > Merulinidae > Orbicella > Orbicella faveolata. The sequence continues at coordinate 16,354,638 of NW_028301564.1, forward strand.
GATGAACTTTCGTCGATGCCTGTACGTGGAAACTAGTTCGTTTCGTTTGCTTAGTGTAGCTAGTTCCAGTTTGGTGACAACAAAATGCTTTTCAGTCGTGCATAGATTGCATCGCTCAGTTAGATTAGAGTAGGCCGGTTTCGAGATCTTCCATTTGGTGGTGTAGTGCCGCTGTTTGCTTTTAAGCCACCAGATGTGTTTGGTGAGTTCAGTGTTGTTCTTGCGCATTTCGTAGTTGAACGACATTTGGTTGGGTTTCATTTCTGGAATTGTATAAGTGTCAAAAAGAAGAAATTTAGGCTTCAGTGTACATGCAAGTTAACTGATCAGTGAGCTAACTTCGAGTTGACCGAGATCTGAGTAGTCTCTCAACACATTGCATTGTATCAGCTCCTTTGTTGCAGAGGACTAATATTGACTTCAATGGCGACCATCACCTGAGCTATAATTTACATACATATCTGCCATCCTTCATTTATTTATTTCCGTTGCCATGCCGTAAGTCGATCGATCATTCTACAACCAAATTTTTTTGTTCATTTTCGTTTCCTGCTTTCCATTCGACCAAAATGTTTCTATTTTCAAGTCTGTAAAAGAAAAAAAGATCATCTAGAACCTTATTGCGTTGAGTAACATTCTCGAATTGTGTTACAACCAAAAAGAGGAAATTTAGGCTTAAGCTTTGCGGGAAGTAAAACGTTTCCCTGAAACAACTGAAAGGTATCCTTGGAAAAAATTAGCGCCGGTAATGGACCAAGAAAGCAATGTTTCCTTTACGTGTAATTAAAATCATTTACCTAGAAAAAGAACAGAGTGACATCTATTTAATTTAGTGACGAGCTTTTTCCTCAGAAATGAGTGATAATCAATTTCACGCAGGTCATGTATATGGACTATTGACCAAGTGTGAGGTCAAGATGGCTGGATATTGGCCAACGTCTTTTTTTGCGCATTTATGGACCGAGATGAATTCGAGGTCCATAAACACGCAAAAATAGAGCAAGGCCAATATCCAGCCATCTTGACCGAACAAGTTTGGTCAATAAAAAATTTATTATATGGCTTGCGGGGAAATTTGTATTGCGGAACACGGCGGGTAGTCCAGAGCAGGCAAGATAGGATAGACAGGATATTGATCAGGCATCATTTCCCGGGAGAGGTTACTCCCTTATATGGGCTATATAGGTTGTGCGGCCTCAAAGGGTATGGTTTGTTTTCAGCCGTTTTGGTCTTAAATAGGGTATGGTTTTTGCACTCTAATCTTGAATTGTGTATGTTTTATAGTTTTCATTGTTATCGATAAGACCATCAACAAAAGCTCTTTTCAATCAGTCTGAGTAGGGAACTAATTGTAAGGCAGGTCTGAAACAGGGTATTGATTTAAGGGTGAAACCTTAAATAGGGTATCTAATTTTTGGTCAGGTCATAAATAGAGTGGGGAAAAACGCAGATTTCGGTTTTAACTAGAATAAGGATTTTGGGAAGCGCGTGGGCAAAACACCCCCACCGAATTTTTCAGGGAGTACCCCCGGAGCATCATCTAAGTTATGCTGGTAGAGTCCATTAACGTCCGAGCTTAGTAATTACTTCAACTTTTATTTTAGTTTTGTAAACAAGCTCTGCGAAGTTGATTTAGCGGACCAAGGAACAGAAAACCAATGTTCGTATTATTAATCACTTAGAACGTAAATTTCAAAATTGTCTTACCTATATATTTTGTACATCCTCTCGCAAACGAACCAAGTCATATATTTTGAGCCAAGAAAAACAAACATGGCTAATTAACACTAGCCACCAGACAATTATAATAACATTTGAACAGCTGCCAACATATGTGTCCTGGTGTGCCAGTATAGGTTACATAAAGGTTAGCGCTTATTTTGAGTTATTTTCTTCGAATATTTTATTTGAAAGCGTGTTGTTCCTGCCACTGACATTGCCATAGATGGGCTCGGATTTTTGAGCAGGGGGAAACTTCACTTCCTTTCATTGAACCGATCAGTGGTAAGTCTTTTCTTAGCATTTAAAGTGTTTTATACAGCTTTTTGGAGAAATCCACTGAGAACGCCCCAAAAAACTTATAACGTCAACGTAAGAGGAACTTGAGTTTGGAAGACTTTTCGTAAAGAACATAGGTTTGTTGACAACAGTCAAATCACTTAAAAATGGTATTCCACAGTATTGTGAAGGGCATTTATTAGGCCTTCACAACTTAGCAACTAACAAAACTGACTGTTCCTTGAAAGCACTGTTCAGTGGAGATAAGCGTCGACATCTAATAATTCCGACAAATATGTTTACACCTCCCTGACATGGCGGAAACCCAATATCACAATGAATGGGATATATATAATATATAATTGCGCTAGCTATAGTTCATGGATAAATGCTAACACAAACTAAATTCCCTGTCAAAGTTTGTTTAAAAATTCATTCGTTCGGTGAGGCAGGAAGAACTCCGCATACTTCTTCCTTCTTGCTAACTGTGTTGTTACCATGGTGACGTGTTTGACAAATAATCATGATTCATTTTCAACCACGTAAATGCGGAGTCAACAAGTTGTCGTATTACTAAGATGAACTTTCGTCGATGCCTGTACGTGGAAACTAGTTCGTTTCGTTTGCTTAGTGTAGCTAGTTCCAGTTTGGTGACAACAAAATGCTTTTCAGTCGTGCATAGATTGCATCGCTCAGTTAGATTAGAGTAGGCCGGTTTCGAGATCTTCCATTTGGTGGTGTAGTGCCGCTGTTTGCTTTTAAGCCACCAGATGTGTTTGGTGAGTTCAGTGTTGTTCTTGCGCATTTCGTAGTTGAACGACATTTGGTTGGGTTTCATTTCTGGAATTGTATAAGTGTCAAAAAGAAGAAATTTAGGCTTCAGTGTACATGCAAGTTAACTGATCAGTGAGCTAACTTCGAGTTGACCGAGATCTGAGTAGTCTCTCAACACATTGCATTGTATCAGCTCCTTTGTTGCAGAGGACTAATATTGACTTCAATGGCGACCATCACCTGAGCTATAATTTACATACATATCTGCCATCCTTCATTTATTTATTTCCGTTGCCATGCCGTAAGTCGATCGATCATTCTACAACCAAATTTTTTTGTTCATTTTCGTTTCCTGCTTTCCATTCGACCAAAATGTTTCTATTTTCAAGTCTGTAAAAGAAAAAAAGATCATCTAGGACCTTATCGCGTTGAGTAACATTCTCGAACTGTGTTACAACCAAAAAGAGGAAATTTAGGCTTAAGCTTTGCGGGAAGTAAAACGCTTCCCTGAAACAACTGAAAGGTATCCTTGGAAAAAATTAGCGCCGGTAATGGACCAAGAAAGCAATGTTTCCTTTACGTGTAATTAAAATCATTTACCTAGAAAAAGAACGGAGTGACATCTATTTAATTTAGTGACGAGCTTTTTCCTCAGAAATGAGTGATAATCAATTTCACGCAGGTCATGTATATGGACTATTGACAAGTGTGAGGTCAAGATGGCTGGATATTGGCCGACGTCTTATTTTGCGTATTTATGGACCGAGATGAATTCGAGGTCCACAAACACGTAAAAATAGAACGAGGCCAATATCCAGCCATCTTGACTGAACAAGCTTGATCAATAAAGAGTTTATTATATGGCTTGCGGGGAAATTTTTCTTGCGGGACACGGCGGGTAGTCCAGGGCGGGCAAGATCCATCTGGCTCCATCTTGCCCGCGCGGGTGACCAATCACAGCGCAGGATTTGATTCATCTTGCCCGCTCACGGAGCTAGCTATATAGTAAAGCAATCTACTGACATCAAGGTTGTCCTCTTCTTGGAAACGCCGGAAAATATGTCGTAACTACCTACGCCTGTGTAATAGGTTAGTTATGGCGAAGTTTCTTCCGTCAAGTATTTTATTTGAAAGCGTGTTGTTCAGCCTATGAGCTTATATTTCGAGCAGGGGGAAATTTCACTTATTTTGTTGTTTGAACCTATGAGTGATAAGATTCTTTTAGGCAGAATTTACTGAAAACCAAATTGCACTCATAACCGTGACGTTAACCGTAGAAGAACTTAAGTTCTATCTAAAATTCGCAAAGATTTCGGTGGACAGGATAAGTTTCTCTCAACGGTGAGACGTTGACTCGTCGAAAACCAAATCACCTAAAATTATTATTAGACCTTCACAACGCAACTAAAAAAAGTGACTGTTCCTTGAAAGATCTGTTCTATGGCCACGAGCATCATTTACATGTAATATAGATAAGTCTCTTTAGGTAGTGGAAAAACCCGATAATTTGCAATCTCGATCTTATTTTAGGCCCCGCCCACACGTATCCGGATATTTTTAATCCAAAACTTTTTCCTTCCAGATTCAAAAGTTGCCCCGTCCACACGTAGCAAAAATATCTGGATTCGCTGCCGAATTCACCGGATCCGGAAAGAAAAAGTTGCGGATTAAAAAATATCCGGATACGTGTGGACGGAGCCTAAAATAGGATCGAGACTGTGTCTTGGAACATAAGCAAGTAACAAATTAAATTACATGAAGACTGCGGCTGAATAAACTTCTCGATCATTTTGCCATTCAGTAGTATGTATACTCCTCACTGGGACGGTGAAAGTCAATGTCATTCAATGGGATAGGCATATCTTTTGTTTGGGGAATGATTTCTTTTCGTATATAAATACAGTCATATTAATTATACACGCGAGGAAGCTAGTTTTTTTTTTTTTTTTTTTTTTAAACGAGGGTTCTAAGCAGTGATTCCTAGCTCTAAGTTTGACTCTAGATATAACTTTTCCACCCCGTTCACTCTTCAGCTAAATAATCCGAAACGATAACAGTTGTGCTAGCTTTAACTCTTGAATAAATACTAGTATAAAATATATTCCCCAGCTGTTAAAGTTGCTTATAAATTGAATCGTTCAATTACACAGGATTTAACGCTTTTCTCATCGTCCACCCATGTTTTGAGGTGTTTATAAAAGATCAATGGAAGTTAACAGTTTGAGAACTGACTTGCCACATTCAGCCATTAATTCAAGAGAATTCTCAGGAAATGCCCACTTTTGTTACTTTTAGAAGATGCTCGTCTGTGAAACTTGCGGTGTTCTACTAAATATAATTTCATGTTTTTCCCATGATTTTTCTTCAACAGTTTACAGAGTTTATCGTCAGAATATACAATGAATACTGAAGGCGTCCAGAAGGCGAACTCTACTGCTAACTGGACAAACACTACTGCTAACTGGACAGCAACAGATGAAGTTCTATCCCAGTCCTCTCTCCTTGTCGTTCAAGTCCTTCTTGGCGGAATTTCTGTGTCAGCTTTCCTAGGCAATGGTCTGGTCTGTGTTGCTATCATGCGAAACAGAGAAATCCTGAGATCCGCCTACAATACATTTTTGTTCAGTTTGGCCATAACTGACATGTTAACAGGTAACAGATGTAAAGACTCTTGTCTTATGACTGAGAAAATTACTTCAGTGTGATTGATTGAGAGGAACTGAACTAATTTATCAATCATTTTCAGATTTCATTCAGATAGTTCAATCTCCTGAAGCTATTCTATAGAACTTATAACGTATAGCAGTCTTCTCGAATCTCTGGCGCCAAAGTTAGGCGTTTGAAGGATTCTTAAACAGCAAAGTTTGGCAATTGACCTTTCGAAAATTAAAAAAAAACGCGCAGTGTCAAGGGATGTTTGAAAGATTTTAAGCTTACTGTTTCTATGGCATCAGCAGTGTATTTTAAACACACCTATTTTTTACATACTTTAAAACAGTTAATTATGTATTTATATATTACGGGACAAATAAGTTATAGTTCAGGGGGCCAATAACTGAAAACAAACAATCAGATTGCTCCATTGTCAATCCAATATTCTCTCAGTATTGGACCGGGCACCGTCCCGAATGATCCCACACGATCACTCTTGAAGACGTTTTGGTTGTTTTATGGCTTAAGTCTGTGAAAGAACTTGCTTTAAACATAAAAGATTCCATTTTCTTTTCTCCCAATTCCCTTTCCCTTCTGGTTTGCTTAACATCAGATTTTAGTATATGCCAAGTCAGCTCCCAAACAAAATTGAACGCTTTTTTCCAGTCTTTGATCGTGTCATATTTTTCTAAACAATCTCAATCGTGTTATAAATCTCTTAATAATCACGCTTGTTAGGAATCGAATATCGACCCTCAGTCTTTTTCGTACGGACCTTGCTTCGCTCGGTCCGTACTATCAAGACCTCGGGTCGATGTTATTCTCCCTTTGCAACACTCGTTCAGAGAAAATTTTAGATTTACCTCATTAACCTTTACAAGGTGTTGTCAGCGCCAGGATTACCAGTTTTTGTTTGCGGGTTTCAGGTGTTTGGATCCTGGTTACACCAACACTGGTAATAGACGGTGATTCCTTTCCAGTCCTCACCGGTCTGGCAGGGGACTTGTTTTGTCGCATGGTTTTTTCACAGTACTTTGTGTATGCCATGAGCAAGGTGTCCGTCTTCACAGTGACAGCGATGTCGTTAGAGCGTTGGTACTCCATAGTGAGACCATTCCACCACAGAGTGAACTTCAACATGAAGCGAATTTACACGTACCTGGTGCTCATTTGGTTGCTTGGTCTTGGCAGTGTGGGCTTCGTTCCGTTCGGAAGGGTTTTCATCTCTCCGACAAATGACTGCGTTTGGAGTTGGGAGCCTTTTCATCGCGAACTACTTATCGCCTTGTTCCCACTCTTAACCTTCTTCACTCCAGCTCTAATAGCTTGCTTAACACTTCTACACACATATTTCGTGCTAAAAAGATCCCGGTTTCGGCAAACAGGAAATAGAAACGCCGCAACAAAGAGAAAACTTCTTCGGATGTGCAGCATTGTAGTTTTTCTGTTCTTTTTCTGTTGGCTTCCTAATCAGTTGTATTACGCATTGTCGGCCTATAACATTACTACTTTAGAAACGTCTTTTCATTATTTCACCATAGTGCTTGCCATGTCAAATTCCAGCTTAAACCCCTGGGTATATTGCTTTGCTAATAGACAAATTAAAACAGGAATTATGTCGCTTTTTGATCCTGTGTTAAATCCTTTGCGAAGACGCGTCAGCCCTGACGCAAACTCGCGGAACGAGGAAGGTGGCGAGATGCAGTTTGAGACGCGAAACGTCCACGGGGCTATTTTGGTCAGCTGTCAGGGAGTCTTACCCAGGCTGGAAGGGACAAGATCTAGTGAAGTTAACACGTAACGCCGAAGCTTTCAAAACACTAAATGTGATACTACCCTGTAAAATTATTTTAAAAGGTAGTCCCGAATTTAGGGTCGTTTCGCTGTAAGTAAAACACGGTACTGCGTGAATTAATTAAGCTATCTCAATTAACGCCAAAATATGAGTGCAGTTGATATAGATCCACGTGGTGAAATCAGTCCAGAGGGGGGTAATATAATTCTGTGATAATTATAAGGCTGCGAGGCGCATGGCTGATAAGTTTACTTCCCTGAGTTGGATCCAAATTGAACTCACATGGCTTCATAAGAGGCTGAATCAGGGCTTGGACTGACACTTCAACGTTTAAACCGATCTTCTGACTTTTTGGTAGCATTTTTAGAACTGCAAGTCAAATGGGTAATGAATTCAACCCGGTAATTTTCATGCAGTTCAGGATTTTTAATTCGATTGTTAGTGCTAGCAAAAAGAAAGGCTATGGTTCCTTTTGTTTGAGTCTTAACAATGACATATATAGGAATAACAAAACTACTATTGGTAAATTTCTCATAAACTTGTACTGAATTACCACTGTAAGTAGTTTGTTGTAAGAAATGCATTGTAAATGAGTTTATTGCAAGTAATGTATTGTTGTTGTTTATTGCATTGTATAAAACATATCGCAAGTTAGTCTAGACATGGAACTGTAAAAAAGTATTAGCGAAATGTCGCAAAATACATATTAAAAAAAACTGCAAAAAAAATTGTAGTTACAATGTAAATACATTCAATATAGTAAAGAAAGTCATGACGGGACCCACGGGGCTTCTACTATAAGTACCGCAGAGAAATGGTAGGAAATTTTCCTAGCATTCCTTACATACTCTCACTGGGGTTCTTCGTCTTGCGGCCAGGGAAGGCGTCATAATCTGTTTCAGTGACATGTCGATGATATTTTAAATAAAAAATAAACCAGAAAGGGCCGATGGAACATGAGACAAGCTTTAAAATGAAGTCACGATATTAATAGTGCTTTAAAAGTAAATAGTGCGTTCTAGTCATTCCCGATGCTTTCAAATGATGGCGGACTCCACCGACGCCAATAATCTGGAACAAAACAAGGTCATTATATATCGGATCACGTCCAAACACACGTGAAGAAAGACTTGGGCAGGAAAAAAACGTGAGCGGACAAAGCCGGGGAATGCCGATAAATCAAGCAACCCCGCAATGATGAACGAATTACACAACATGAACCTTCCTCTGCTTCTCCCCCTGAACCAAGTTCAGATCTACGAACTGAACTTAAAGATACCAAAGTGCCTACGAATGGATGTTGAGCGCGGCGAGCAGACGTAAATGTCTTGTTTACCCAATGAAAGCCATCACAATAAACTCTGAGCTTGTATCGAGATGCTTGTCCGGGCGTAAAGGAGCGTTTGATTAATTAATCTAAAACAGACCTTAAGGAATGAAAACCCAGATGATCTTGTCTGAGTACCTCGTTGGCAGTGGGAGCCACGTGCAGTATTATCGTGCTCGGCAATTGAAGTTATTGTGTAGAAAATATCGCACAATTACACAGCCGAGGGCAAAAAAAAAAATAAAAAGTGCGAGGAGAAACTTAGTTCATGGAGCTAAGATAGATTGTCAGTGCTTTAGGGGACCATGCACGGCTACCAATGGCTTGGCCAATCGCTTGGCCAGTGGCTCGTACACGCAACGAATCGTAAAAGTCCGTAAGTAACGACCTCCGAAAGAAGTGAGCCCACCTCCCATCCCCTGAAAATAGAGGAACTAAGGTTCAAAAGTATAATTATTTTTCCAATCAACTGACCTGAATAACGTACGATAAACTGATGACCATTCAACTAGGGTAGGTATAGCTTATGCCAGGAGGCGTCATGAAGCGCCCTGGTAAAACCAACCCCGAAAAATTTTCATCAAGTAACAAGAAGGTACTAACAGGACCTTTTCTTCAAATTGAAATTACTAACATAAACAGCTTTGCATCATATTTAACAGGAACGCATAAAAAGAACGTTATATCATATTGAAATTAAAAACTCGACCAGAGCAGTTAAATATTTATAAAGCAGACTAACGTAGCAGTGCATCATGAACAGTAAAAATAGTTTAAGGTACCTTACATCATGGTCTACATATAAAGTGCCGACCCATGTGCCAGCAACATAAATTTGAACTGGAACGAAGAATTTCTAAACGATTTATAAGAACTCGGTGTTTTTACGAATTACACCCACAGCCTTAGAGGAATACAGCCCTGTTCTCATAGAATTTAAAAATAAAAACAACGTGAAGAGATACTTACAATAGAAGTCATTTGCGTCCCCTCATGGGGTGAGAGATTCTCGCCCATATATCAACTTTCTTTTCTCTCGTAAGTTCTCGCGCGTTTAGAGATGCGCTCCATTCGCGTTTCAAGTCCAAAGATCCCAACCAGTGCTTGCCTAACTTTTTAAAGATGCAACTTTTAGCCTCACCCCAAATTTACACAAGTGTATTTCACTTGTGGAAAACTATCGATTTACAAAGTGTTTGGGTTGGAGATTCTCGCCCATATCAACTATCTTTTCTCTCGTAAGTTTTCGCGCGTTTAGAAATGCGCCACACTCGCGTTTTCGGTGCAGGGATCCCAACCAATGCTTACCTAATTTTTTAAAGATGCTACTTTCAGCCCTCCCCAAATCTACATACCTGTATTTCACTTGTGGAAATCTATCGATTTGGACAGTGCTTGGGTGAGACATTCTCGCCCACATCAAATTTCTTTTCTCTAGTAAGTTCTCGCGCGTTTAGAGAGGCGCCACACTCGCGTTTTAGTTGCGGGAATCCCAACCAATGCTACCTAACTTTTTAAAGATGCTACTTTTAGCCCTACTCTAAATCTACACACGTGTATTTCACTCGTGGAAGTCTGTCGCTTTGGACAATGCTTGGGTTAAAGATTCTCGGCCATTTAGATCTTTTTTTCACTCGCGTGTTTTCGCGCGTTTAGTGATGCGGCACACTCGCGTATTTTGTGTGAGGATCCCAAACTATGCTTACGGGGCTCTTTAAAAATGCTAGTTTTGGCCCTCCCATAAATCTACACAAATGTATTTCACTTGTGGAAGTCTATCGATTTGGACAGTGCTTGGGTTAGATATTCTTTCCCATGTCAATTTTCTTTTCTCGCGCGTGTTCTCGCACGTTAAGCGAGGAGTCACACTTGATTTTAGATGTGGGGATTCCAAACTTTGCTTACCTCGCTTTTTAAAGATGCTAGTTTTAGCCCTCTTCCAAATCTCCAACGTGTAATTCACTTGTGGAAGTCTATCAATTTGAACACTGCTTGGGTGGATATTTTTAACGACGTCAATTTACTTTTCCCTTGTCTTTTCTCGCGCGTTTACCTATGCGGCACACTCGAACTTTTGGTGTCAGGACTATGCTCACCGGGCTTTTTAAAGATGCTAGTTTTAGCCCTCTCTTAAATTTACACAATAGTATTTTTTACTTGTGGGAGTTTTTCGATTTGGAAAGTGCTCGGGTAAGAGATTCTCGCCCATATAAAATTTCTTTTCTCTCGTAAGTTCTCGCGCGTTTAGAAATGCGGCACACTCGCGTTTTTGGTGTGGGGATCACAAAGTATGCTTACGGAGCTCTTTAAAAATGCTGAATTTGGCCCTCCCCCAAATCTACACACGTGTATTACACTTGTTGAAGTCTGTCGCTTTGGACAATGCTTAGGATGGAGATTCCCGCCCATTTATATATTTTTTTTCTATCGCGTGTTTTTTCGCGCGTTTAGAGATGCGGAACACTCGCGGCTTTGGTGTGGGGATCCCAAAGTATGCTTACGGGGCCCTTTAAAAATGCTGAATTTGGCTCTACCCCAAATCTACACACGTGAATTGCACTTGTGGAAGTCTGTCACTTTGGAAAATGCTTGGGATAGAGACTCCCGCCCATTTATATTTTTTTCTATCGCGTGTTTTCGCGCGTTTAGCGATGCGGCACACTCGCGTTTTTGGTGTTGGGATCCCAAACTATACTTACGGGGCTCTTTAAAAATACTAGTTTTGGCCCTCCACCAAATCTACACAAACGTATTTCACTTGTGGAAGTCTATTGATTTGGACAGTGTTTGGGTTGAGATTCTCGCCCATATCAATTTTTTTTTTTACTTACCTAACTTTTTAAAGATGCTACTTTTAGCCCCACCCCAAATCTACACATGTGTATTTAACTTGTGAAAGTCTATCGATTTAGACAGTGTTAATGTTGGAGATTCTCGCCCATATCAACTTTCTTTCCTCTAGTAAGTTCTCGTGCGTTTAGAGATGCGCCACACTCGCATTTTAGGTGCGGGAATACCAACCAATGCTTACCCAACTTCGTAAAGATGCTACTTTTAGCCTTCCCTCAAATCTACACACGTGTATTTCACTTGTGGAAGTCTATCGATTTGAACGGTGCTTGGGTGAGAGATTCTCGCCCATATCAAATGTCTTTCTCTAGTAAGTTCTCGCGCGTTTAGAGATGCGCCACACTCGCGTTTTAGGTGCGGGAATCCCAACCAATGCTTACCTAACTTTTTAAAGATGCTATTTTTAGCCCTCCTTCAAATCTACTCACGTGTATTTCACTTGTGGAAGTCTATCGATTTGAACGGTGCTTGGGTGAGAGATTCTCGCCCATATCAAATGTCTTTCTCTAGTAAGTTCTCGCGCGTTTAGAGATGCGCCACACTCGCGTTTTAGGTGCGGGAATCCCAACCAATGCTTACCCAACTTTGTAAAGATGCTACTTTTAGCCTTCCCTCAAATCTACACACGTGTATTTCACTTGTGGAAGTCTATCGATTTGAACGGTGCTTGGGTGAGAGATTCTCGCCCATATCAAATGTCTTTTCTCTAGTAAGTTCTTGCGCGTTTAGAGATGCGCCACACTCGCGTTTTAGGTGCGGGAATCCCAACCAATGCTTATCTAACCTTTTAAAGATGCTACTTTTAGCGCTCCTCCAAATCTATGCACGTGTATTTCACTTGTGGAAGTTTATCGATTTTGACAGTGTTAGGGATGGAGATTCTCGCCCATATCAACTTTCTTTCCCCTCGTAAGTTCCCGCGCGTTTAGAGGTGCACAACACTTGCGTTTTGGTGCTCACTAGGCTTGTTAAAGATGCTAATTTTGGCCCTCTCTTAAATTTACAGGTGTACTTTTTTACTTGTGGGAGTTTTTCGATTTGGAAAGTGCATGGGTAAGAGATTCTCGCCCATATCAATTTTTTTTTCTCTCGTAAGTTCTCGCGCGTTTAGAGATGCGGCACACGCCCGTTTTTGGTGTGGGAATCCCAAAGTATGCTTACGGGGCCCTTTAAAAATGCTGAATTTGGCTCTACCCCAAATCTACACTCGTGTATTGCACTTGTGGAAGTCTGTCACTTTGGAAAATGCTTGGGATAGAGACTCCCGCCCATTTATATTTTTTTCTATCGCGTGTTTTCGCGCGTTTAGCGATGCGGCACACTCGCGTTTTGGTGTTGGGATCCCAAACTATACTTACGGGGCTCTTTAAAAATGCTAGTTTTGGCCCTCCACCAAATCTACACAAACGTATTTCACTTGTGGAGGTCTATTGATTTGGACAGTGTTTGGGTCGAGATTCTCGCCTATATCAACTTTCTTTTCTCTCGTAAGTTCTCGCGCGTTTAGAGATGCGCCACACTCGCGTTTTAGGTCCGGGGATCCCAACCAGTGCTTACCTAATTTTTTAAAGATGCTACTTTTAGCCCTACCTCAAATCTACACACGTGTATTTAACTTGTGGTAGTCTATCGATGTGGACAGTGTTTGGGTTGGAGATTTTCGCCCAAATCAATTTTCTTTTCTCTTGTGCGTTTTCGCGCGTTTAGAGAAGCACCCCACTCACTGTGTAGGGATCTAAAACTATGCTTACTGGACTTTTTAAAGATTTTAGATTTGGTCCTTTCTCAAGTCTACACACGTGTATTTCACTTTTGGTAATCTTTCGGTTTGGACAATGCTTGGGTTCGAGATTCTTGCCTATTTATATTTTTTTCACTCGCGTGTTTTCGCGCGTTTAGAGATGCGCCACACTCGCGATTTCGGTGTCGGCATCTCAAACTCTGCTTACTGGACTTTTTAAAGATGCTACATTTGGCTTTCTCTCAAATCTACACAGGTGTCTTTTATTTGTGGAAGTCTATCGATTTGAACAGTGGTTAGGTTGGAAATTCTCGCCCATATCAAGTTTCTTTTCCCTAGTAAGTTCTCGCGCGTTTAGAGATGCGCCATATTCGCGTTTTAGATGCGAGGATCCCAACCAGTGCTTACCTAATTTTTTGAAGATGCAATTTTTAGCCCTTCCTCAAATCTACACACCTGTATTGCACTTGTGAAAGTCTATCGATTTAGACAGTGCTTAGGTTGGTGATTCTCGCCCAAATCAACTTTCTTTTTGCTCGTAGGTTCTCGCGCGTTTAGAGATGCGCCCCACTCGCGGTTTTGGTGTCGGGATCTAAAACTATGCTTACTGGACCTTTTAAAGATACTAATTTTGGTCCTTTCTCAAATCTACACACGTGCATTTATCTTGTGGTAGTCTTTCGCTTTGGACAATGCTTGGGTTGAAGATTCTTGCCTATTTATATTTTTTCACTCGCGTGTTTTCGTGCGTTTAGAGATGAGCCACACTCGCGGTTTTGGTGTCGGCATCTCAAACTATGCTTACTGGACTTTTTAAAGACGCTACATTTGGCCCTCTCTCAAATCTGCACAGGTGTTTTTTATTTGTGGAAGTCTATCGATTTGGACAGTGTTTGGGTTGGAGATTCTCACCCATATCAAGTTTCTTTTCTCTAGTAAGTTCTCGCTCAAACTATGCTTACTGGACTTTTTGAAGATGCTAGATTTGGCCCTTTCTCAAATCTACACACGTGTATTTTACTTGTGGAAGTCTATCGATTTGGACAGTGTTTAGGTTTGAGATTCTCGCCCATATCAACTTTGTTTTCTCTAGTAAGTCCTCGCGCGCTTAGAGGTGCGCCACTCTCGCGTTTTAGATGCGAGAATCCCAACCAGTGCTTACCTAACCTTTTAAAGATGCAACTTTTAGCCCTTCCTCAAATCTTTATACGTGTATTGCACTTGTGGAAGTCTATCGATTTGGACAGTGCTTAGGTTGGTGATTCTCGCCCAAATCAACTTTCCTTTCTCTCTTAAGTTCTCGCGCGTTTAGAGATGCGCCACACTCGCGTTTTAGGTGTGGGAATCCCCACCATATTTGCCTACCTAACATTTTAAAGATGCTACTTTTAGCCCTCCCCCAAATATACACACGTGTATTTCACTTGTGGAAGTCTATCGATTTGGACAGTGCTCAAAATCGCCGAGACCGGGCTACGTACAGCGTGATTTTGATTAATTTTGGGTCGATTTTCAGCAATTTGGGCAATATTTCCGAGTCCCAGGGACTCTAAACTAATTCAAGAAAACACGGGAGTGAAGAAAAGATATAAATGGGCGAGAATCTTTACCCCAGGCATTCTCCAAAGAGACGGACTTCCACAAGTGAAGTACACGTGTGTAGATTTGAGAAAGGGCCAAATCTAGCATTTTTAAAAAGTCCAGTAGACAAAGTTTAAGATCCCGACACCAAAACCGCGAGTGGGGCGCATCTCTAAACGCGCGAGAACCTACGAGCAAAAAGAAAGTTGATTTGGGCGAGAATCACCAACCTAAGCACTGTCCAAATCGATAGGCTTTCACAAGTGCAATACAGGTGCGTAGATTTGAGGAAGGGCTAAAAATTGCATCTTTAAAAAGTTAGGTAAGCATTGGTTGGGATCCCGCACCTAAAACGCGAGAGTAGCACACCTCTAAGCGCGCGAGAACGTATTAGAAAAAACAAAGTTGATATGGGCGAGAATCTCAAACCTAAACATTGTCCAAATCGATAGACTTCCACAAGTAAAATACACGTGTGTAGATTTGAGAAAGGGCCAAATCTAACATCTTCAAAAAGTCCAGTAAGCATAGTTTGAGATGCCGACACCGAAATCGCGAGTGTGGCACATCTCTAAACGCGCGAAAACACGCGAGAAAAAAAATATAAATGGGCGAGAATCTCCAACTCAAGCATTGTCCAAAGCGACAGACTGCCACAAGTGGAATACACGTGTGTAGATGTGAGGGAGGGCTCAGTCTAGCATCTTTAAAAAATCCAGAAAACATAGTTTGAGATCCCGACAACAAAACCGCGAGGGGAGCCCATCACTAAACGCGCGAAAACTCACCAGAGAAAAGAAAGTTGATTTGGACGAGAATCTCTCACACAAGCACTGTCCAAATCGATAGACGTCCACAAGTGAACTACACCTGTGTAGATTTCGGGGAGCGCTGAAAGTAGCATCTTTAAAAAGCATTGGTTGGGATTTCCGCACCTAAAACGCGAGTGTGGCGCATCTCTAAACGCGCAAGAACTTACGAGGGAAAAGTAAGTTGATATGGGCGAGAATTTCTTACCCAAGCACTATCCAAATCGATAGACTTCCACAAGGTAAATACACGTGTGTAGATTTGGGGTGGGGCTAAAAGTAGCATCTTTAAAAAGTTAGGTAAGCACTGGCTGGGATCCCTAGACCTAAAACGCGAGTGTGGCGCATCTCTAAACCCGCGAGAACTTATGAGAGAAAAGAAAGTTGATATGGGCGAGAATCTCAAACCTAAACACTGTCCAAATAAATAGACTTCCACAAGTGAAATACGTTTGTGTAGATTTGGTGGAGGGCCAAAACTAGCATTTTTAAAGAGCCCCGTAAGCATAGTTTGGAATCCCAACACCAAAAACGCGAGTGTGCCGCATCGCTAAACGCGCGAAAACACGCGATAGAAAAAAATATAAATGGGCGGGAGTCTCTATCCCAAGCATTTTCCAAAGCGACAGACTTCCACGAGTGCAATACACGAGTGTAGATTTGGGGTAGAGCCAAATTCAGCATTTTTAAAGGGCCCCGTAAGCATACTTTGGGATCCCCACACCAAAAACGCGAAATTTGATATGGGCGAGAATCTCTTTCCAAGCACTTTCCAAATCGAAAAACTCCCACAAGTAAAAAAGTACACCTGTAAATCTAAGAGAGGGCCAAAATTAGCATCTTTAACAAGCCTAGAGAGCATAGTTTAAGATCCCGACACCACAAGTTCGAGTGTGCCGCATAGCTAAACGCGCGAGAAAAGACAAGGGAAAAGCAAATTGACATCGTTAAAAATATCCACCCAAGCACTGTAGTAAAATACACCTTGGATATTTCGAAGAAGGCTTAAACTAGCATCTTTAAAAAGCGAGGTAAGCAAAGTTTAGGATCCCCACATCTAAAACGCGAGTGTGCCGCCTCGCTTAACGTGCGAGAACACGCGCAAGAAAAGAAAATTGACATGGGAAAGAATATCTAACCCAAGCACTAACCAAATCGATAGACTTCCACAATTGAAATACACTTGTGTAGATTTGGGAAAGGCCAAAACTAGCATTTCTAAAGAGCCCCGTAAGCATAGTTTGGGATCTCCACACAAAAAACGCGAGTGTGCCGCATCGCTAAACGTGCGAAAACACGCGAGTGAGAAAAAGATAAAAATGGGCGAGAATCTTTAACCCAAGCATTGTCCAAAGCGACAGACTTCCACAAGTGCAATACACGTGTTTAGATTTGAGGGAGGGATAAAAGTAGCACCTTAAAAAAGTTAAGTAAGCATTGGGTAAGATCCCCGCACCAAAACGCGAGTGCGGCGCATCTCTAAACGCGCGGGAACTTACGAGAGGAAAGAAAGTTGATATGGGCGAGAATCTCCAACCCCAACACTGTCAAAATCGTTAGACTTCCACAAGTGCAATACACGTGTGTAGATTTGGAGGAGCGCTAAAAGTAGCATCTTTAAAAAGTTAGGTAAGCATTGGTTGGGATTCCCGCACCTAAAACGCGAGTGTGGCGCATCGCTAAACGCGCGAGAAATTACTAGAGAACAGAAAGTTGATATGGGCGAGAATCTCTCACCTAAGCACTGTCCAAATCGATAGACTTCCACAAGTGAAATACGCGTGTGTAGATTTGAGGGAGGGCTAAAAGTAGCATCTTTAAAAAGTTAGGTAAGCACTGGTTGGGATTCCCGCACCTAAAACGCGAGTGTGGCGCATCTCTAAACGCGCGAGAACTTACTAGAGAAAAGACATTTGATATGGGCGAGAATCTCTCACCCAAGCACTGTTCAAATCGATAGACTTCCACAAGTGAAATACACGTGTGTAGATTTGAGGGAGGGCTAAAAGTAGCATCTTTAAAAAGTTAGGTAAGCATTGGTTGGGATTCCTACACCTAAAACGCGAGTGTGGCGCATCTCTAAACGCGCGAGAACTTACGAGAGAAAAGAAAGTTGATATATGGGCGAGAATCTTTCACCCCATGAGGGGACACAAATGACTTCTGTTGTAAGTATCTCTTCGCGGTGTTTTTTTTTTTTTAATTCTATGAGAACAGGGCTGTATTCCTCTAAGGCTGTGGATGTAATTCGTAAAAACACCGAGTTCTTATAAATCGTTTAGAAATTCTTCGTTCCAGTTCAAATTTATGTTGCTGGCACATGGGTGGGCACTTTATATGTAGACCGTGATGTAAGATACCTTAAACTATTTTTACTGTTAATGATGCACCGCTACGTTAGTCTGCTTTATAAATATTTAACTGTTCTGGTCGAATTTTTAATTTCAATATGATTAAACGTTCTTTTGTGCGTTCCTGTTAAATATGATGCAAAGTTGTCAAAATTAGTAATTTCAATTAGAAGAAAAGGTCCTGTTAGTACCTTCTTGTTATTTGATGAAAATTTTTCGGGGTTGGTTTTACCAGGGCGCTTCATGACGCCACTTGGAATAAGCTATACCTACCCTAGTTGAATGGTCATCAGTTTATCGTACATTATTTAGGTCAGTCGATTGGAAAAATAATTATACTTTTGAACCTTAGTTCCTCTATTTTCAGGGGATGGGGATTGGGCTCACTTCTTTCGGAGGTCGTTACTTACGGACTTTTACGATTCGTTGCGTGTACGAGCCACTGGCCAAGCGATTGGCCAAGCCATTGGTAGCCGTGCATGGTCCCCTAAAGCACTGACAATCTATCTTGGCTCCATGTACTAAGTTTCTCCTCGCGCTTTTTTTTTTTTTGCCCTCGGCTGCGTAATAGTGCGATATTTTCTACACAATAACTTCAATTGCCGAGCGTGATTATACTGCACGTGGCTCCCACTGCCAAGGACAGACAAGTATTCCAGATCATCTGGGTTTTTATTTCTTAAGATCAGTTTTAGATTAATTTATAATCAAACGCTCCTTTACGCCCGGACAAGCATCTCGATGCAAGCTCAGAGTTTATTGTGATGGCTTTCATTGGGTAAACAAGACATTTACGTCTGCTCGCCGCGCTCAACATCCATTCGTAGGCACTTTGGTATCTTTAAGTTCAGTTCGTAGATCTGAACTTGGTTCAGGGGGAGAAGCAGAGGAAGGTTCATGTTGTGTAATTCGTTCATCATTGCGGGGTTGCTTGATTTATCGGCATTCCCCGGTTTTGTCCGCTCACGTATTTTTCCTGCCCAAGTCTTTCTTCACGTGTGTTTAGACGTGATCCGATATATAATGACCTTGTTTTGTTCCAGGTTATTGGCGTCGGTGGAGTCCGCCATCATTTGAAAACATCGGGAATGACTAGAACGCACTATTTACTTTTAAAGCACTATTAATATCGTTACTTCATTCTAAAGCTTGTCTCATGTTCCATCGGCCCTTTCCGGTTTATTTTTTGTTTAAAATATCATCGACATGTCACTGAAACAGATTATGACGCCTTCCCTGGCCGCAAGACGAAGAACCCTAGTGAGAGTATGTAAGGAATGCTAATTATAGGAAAATTTCCTACCATTTCTCTGCGGTACTAACAGAAGAAGCCCCGTGGGTCCCGTCATGTTTCTAGGAAAATTAACTGACAAGAGTTTGTAAGGTAATGTTGATATCTGATTAGACCTCCTCGTTTTGATTGCACACTAGAATTGGTTAAATTTGTTAATCATGAATATTTAAAATTGTTTACACTAATTACAGTATAACTCCGCCCCGTGGGTACTGATAATGTTCGAAACAAGTGCACATGTATATACCTCTAGATAAATTTAGTGTGTCTGGTTAACCTGAACAGAATAAGCACTACAATTGTTACTGCAATTATGAGTTTATTGAATTGTTTAAACTTATTTTTGTTTGCAGCTGTTTCCTGTCGACTGTCGAAAATAGCCATTTGTTAAGTCGTGTCTCTAGTTTGCTGAGGGACCGTTCATTTTTTATAAGGTAGGGGGGGCTGGTGGAATTTGGGGGGGGGGGCCATGCGAAAAAAAATGGCTTTCGAGGGGGGGCCATCCCAAAAAAATAAGGGAAAAAGGGGGGGTCACGTGAAATATTTTAGTAAAACTTTAAAATGGCATGATGTTTGAATATCAAAAAAAATTGCTATAGAATAAACATAGAAGGCAGGATACAAATTTATTACAAACTTTCCATTTGCTTTAAAAAAACTTGGCGACAAAAAGCATTTGTAGCTACTCAAAAGAAGTATTTAACACTGTTATTTTCGAATGCATCTTCATCTTCGCTGTCGTCGCGTTCTTCGTCGCCGCTTGTGCTGCTATGGGAGTCTCTTTCACCAATGCTGCAAGAAGCAGCAATGCTTTCCGTCAGAGTGTACTCTTCAGGGTACATGAAGGTGTAAACATAATCTCTGACTTCCTGCTCAAGGTTGGTGGTGATTCTGCTTCTTGCAGCATTGGTGAAATAATTCCCTTCCAAGAGCTGTGCGATGTATGGCCCATCTCTTCTAAATAACGACGTGGCAACATCCTCAATTTCAATACACTCTCCCGGGACGGCCGTTCTAGGAGGGTACACAAGGCATTGTGGAAGATCATTTCCTAGCGGGTTTCCAACACAGATTCCATAAACTCGTTGGACGTTGTTTTCAGTCTGCTTCCTCTTTCTTTCATTTGACTTTCTGCGGTTTTCTTTTTTCCTTCTCCTTTTGTTGATGTGCTGTTTGAGTATGCCCTTGAATATGCTGTTATAATTGCTCTTCTTACTTTCTAGTGCTTCCATGTCCTGCGTGACCTTCGTCAACTTAACTTCTATAAATTTGATCTGTTTTACATTAAAACTGTGGGCAAATTCTTCGCCCTGCTTTAAAGCAAGCCCATTGGACTGAAAGAGTGTGGAATCGTGGCATTCAACTTTTCCACCATTGCTCTGTGTTCTTTGATGGAGAAGTTCAGTTTTCTTCCATCACTGGGCTTCAACTGGTACCCTGGCATGGAAAACTCACTCGCTCTTTCTGAACAGCCATCCGCACTTAGAAAGATTGCTTCTTTTGCTTGTAAGATGTCAAACTGCCTGGATCGTTCAGCTGTAAACCTTTTCTTAAACGACTCGTCGCTTTCGCCATTATTGCGCATTCTGGAATGAGCCTCTTTCATGATTATTATGGACGTGCCCCGTTCTACATCGTGCAAGACATAGCAGCACTCAACTAACGTCAAGGAGCTTAAAGCAAAAATACGCACTCAACGTATAGCATCAACCCCATTTTAAAGACGGGGTTTGCAAAAGAGGAGGAAATAAAAAGGAGGAATAAACCTATACATCGAGCAAGAGAAACACAAGCTCGATCAGATAGCTGCAAGAAACATAGGAATGTCTCTAGACAAACGTATAGCTTTCTCAAAGTAAAGCTACGGCGTCTCCGAAGGAAATCGTAGAAGAACAAATATGATATCCGTGATAAGGATCTACCTACTGTGCTTGCAAACAGTTCTAATCACAGCCGGGCCCGGCGTCACAATATAGAATGCAAGTAAGCAACATGTTCACGGTAAATTTCATATTATGTCCCTCAAAAGCAAATTCATGGAGATTTAAAAGCATATCTTGCAATAGAAATGAGCCTAAACAATGCATAAACACATGGCAAATTACAGAGGTGTCAAACTCAACGAGTCGACATGCAGATAACAGCGGAAACCATGCAGACCTATGACCTATAAAAATTTGCCATAGCACGATCTAACGGCTCAACTGCACTAAAATTCCTCCTCATTACACAACATGAAGTGCCCTTCATGAACACGAGTGAAGCGACAAGAAAGGTCGAGTGACCGAACAGAGAACGGTAAATGTACAAATGTCACGAACCGTAAAGGTCGTGTAGGCTAGTCAACCCCATTTTACCTTGAAAATTAAGAAATTTTAAACCATAGATAAATTTAAACCACAACAAGTATGCTAAAATTTATTAAAAGTAATCCACTATTTGCAAGATTTGAGAACACTCATGGCTTTTTGTTTTACCTGCACAGGGCAACATTTATACATGTCTATCACTAAAGTAGAGGTAAAAACCTTCCAAATAAAGACATCTGTAAATTAAATGTAACAATGTGTTTCACACAACACATCAACAGATTTCCAGTTTTTTCACAACACTTCGTACTTGGTTCAGTATCACAATGCAAGAGCAAGGAAAGACTCTGTTCCAGGCCACTGTTACTTCCGTAAGATTGAGAAGTTTATGAATGAGCACTATGAGGAGGGGGAGAACTACAGGGAGTTTCTAAAGTTGTCCTGTCAAGAAAAGGTAGGAGAAATTTGTTCTTTTTGTTGTGAATGGACTGGATCACCCATAGAAAGATATCCTAAACCAGTTCCTGACCATTCCTGCCTACCGGAATACCACTACCTCTCCTACCAGACGACCCCAAAAGAAGGGCGTGATCCAGATGACTGGCAGCCAAGGGTCCTAGCGAAGAAAGAGCATGGAGGTGGCAGGCTGGTTTTATTTGACCCAGAGAGCGTTGCTCTATTTGCAGATAAGTTTATTGTCAAATCAAAGTTTGTGGTGGATTATCTTCAGCATCTTGAAGTGCTGGAATTTAAAAGGAAAAGGAGAGCAGAAGAAAAGGCAAAGTTAAGTAGGGACGCAAAAAATAAATCATATGAGGATTATCCTTGGACTGAGTTGTGCGAAGATCTAACCAAGCTTTAAAAGCAACGTGTTCCAGAACAAAACAAGTACTTGAACCACCACGGGCTGAAGCAGCATTTGAAAAGCAGCAAGAGTGAGAAAGTAAAGGCAATTGTAAGACATTCATGCTTGCGGCAGAAGAGTCCTCTCAGAGCTGGCCAACCAACACTGAGAAATGCCAGGACATTGACACAAAATGACAACAGGGCAAGTGCTGACAGCAGTGAAACGGATAAAAGTGACAATGATGAGTATGACAGTGATGCCATTGACTCTGGGGAGAAGATGACTCAAGTGATGTCATTCTTGCATTCATCAATTCAGATGAGGAAGATACCAATGAGAGGCCAAATGCCACACGCTCAGGGCGAGCCATAACTAGGAGATCCGAAATTGACTTCTCTTTCGTTTGATTTGTTTTTTAAACAACAGCTCTCTGTAGTATAGGGATTGTAAATATTGTCTTCATAGTGAGCACAATAACGTGAAGTAGGGGGATAATAGAGACATATTAAAAAAGTTGAAATCTAAATATTGTTTGTCTAATTTTTTTTTTTGGGGGGGGGGTCATCCCAAAAAATGTCCGCTATAAGGGGGGGCCATGTAAAAAAATTGGTAAGCTGAGGGGGGGTCATGCGATTTTTAAATGGAGCTTCCCAAATCCCACCAGCCCCCCCTCCCTCATAAAAAATGAACGGTCCCTGAACTCTTCACATTTTATTTCCGACCAATCAAAGCCATTGTTTTACAACTAATCATACTTGTCTTCCACGTTTTTCCCGCGCTTGGCATTTTGGGAAGTACACTGAGGCAAAATCTGATTGGTTCAGCTGGGATAGTTTCGAAATCCGTTCGTAAATTAGAACAAAGCACAATTTAAAGCATAAGCTTTCTCATGTAGATATTCAGAGAATACTTTTATGGTCGACAATCATTTTACTCCAAAAGAGACTCATGGTCTTGAATCTGAAGCTGGTGACGCCAAAATCTATTAAGAAAGCATTTACGACTTCAAAATATGACGAGTTTGTTGGTGTCAGCGCGTCATGAACATCGTGGACTCTTATAGACACCGCTATGAGAGAGATGATAAAATTTGTAACATTAACCAGAAAAATCACCAAAAGCGCCAGTTTGGATAAAACAAAGACATATTTGGGATACTGGCGCTTCAACAAATTCAGCTGAGTACAGTTTAACACACACGCAAGTACAACGGTTAAAATGTAGCACAATGCAAAACCAATGATTATTGACAGTGGAAGAAACGATTTAGGCGCCATTACTAACACCATTCCGTATCGGGCAAGGGCGATGGCTAGGAGAAGAACCACGGTCCAAAATGAGGGACGAAGTTTCAGCTGATGAAATATTGCCCTGTAGCCAAGGAATGCTGGAACCTTCTGCAGTGCCACAATTATGATAACAACCAGTATGGATTGAGAAACCAACCAAGTAAGTTCAAATTCTTCTGAGTATGGGAAAACTGCATTTCTTTCGCAGAGAAATGTAGAAGTTTTTCCCTCGAAACATTTAAGGCAACGAACGAAGTACAAGCAAGTTCCTGCCAATTGCCAACACAGCAACAAACTGAAGAACACTGCCATAATTTTGACCCAGGGAGGTTTTCTCTTGTGCCTCTTTGCAAACCCAAACCTCAGATAACGATTTGATGACTCATTAGAGGTTGGGTGAACAAGCTCCTCGCATGTCGTCATGGTGATAAGTGCGCTTCCTTCCTGAAAATAGTTTTGGAAACATTTACCGTAAGCGGATTTCTCATCGTGGATAAACTGCAAGCTGGAAGTTAACCCTTGGGCACTCAAGGGGGAATATGCTACATGCCAAATCCCCTCTCCCGAGATTTTTTAAGATGATTAATTTTGAAACTGGAATTTTAGCGGAGTTCCGGCGGCCCCAAGGGCCGCCAAGCGGAGCCCCATACATATAGGAAAGAAAAGGAAACCCAAGAGTTCACTTTCTGATGGTTATCATGGGTAGCGGTATTGCTCGTGGGCGCGTACGCACGACGGCGAAGGCGACGACGGAGTCGCGTAACATGGCGGCCATACTCCAAATAATAGGTTGACAGAGACATGCAGTCTTTGTTTACCGTGTACTTCTTCGATATTGGACATCCATGTTATGATCAATTGACATCTGTCAAAACAAGGTATCCGCTGACCAGTATTACGTGACCATAACGCGGGCTCAAGTTTAAAGCTCGTCGAGGTCACGGTTTTTGAAGTTCATCGTGACAGGATTGTTCGGAAGCCGGTTAACGCTAACCCAGGATTAAAAGTTAATCGAATTATAACTTTTTCTTCTATACAAATGTTTTTTGCTGCTTTCTTTTGTGTATATGGTGATTATTACGACTCAAAACAGAAGGCCAAACAATATACAGAAAACCTCAGCGCAAAGTTACAAAACTCAAATCAAAATTCTATCTTTTCCTAGGTTAGCTTAATCGGGCTCTGATAAACCCGGCCCAGGAGCTACGCTTTTAGGCTGGCCTAAATCTATATATTATTTATGATCCTAAAACAGTCGCTGTTCATCGGTCCTGTTTGGATATTTTTTTATGCGATTTGATTTGATTAGTCAACTGTTTCTTTAAGTCATTTGTATTGCTCAAGTAGTTGCGATATCAGTTCTTAATTTTGGATCGCAATTTGCGTGCTATATATACAAACCAAGATATTTAGGATCGTAATAACTGCTTCCGATATTACAAGACAGTTTCCTTTCATGTCGCTTTCGAAACTCTTCTCGCGAAACTTTCGAAACTACATATATTGCTTTGTGGTTTTCGAAAAATAAAACTGATATTGTACAAAATAATTTCACATCGTAATTCTAATCGTGCCTGATATAATGTTGCCTTTTTTTGCCTATATCAACTTCTTCGGGTACCTTTTATCGTTCTACTGTCAATTTGAATTAATTTTTCACCAATCTACGTTTTTTCGGACTCCATCTTAGAAGACGATGAAATCATAGATGGCGGATTGAATGACGTCACGACCCACACAAAAAAAACATTATCTTATCTTGTGTAGAGCTAGCTGAAGGCTACAATACTTATAATATTATTTCACCGTAAAGCAATTTACCAAAAAATCGATGAAGTTTGAAAAGACAATCTTGTTTCCCCTGCTGGTTAATCGATGTGTTTCGCGGGTCTTAAATCAGTGATAGCAGTAACACAAAATATACCGAGAAGATCCAAAAGCTACAACTTCCCGAAAATAGTTTCCGTCTGTCGAAAATTCGGGTCCCCTGGAAGTAATTAACGACCTAAGCCGAAGCGTAACCACCAAATTGCTGTTCAAAGACAAAACAGCGGTATAAAAGCGACGATAGCCAAAAGATAAGTCAGAAGAATCTTCAAAGGTTCGGTCGTCTGATAGCAAATGGGAGATCACGAGAGAAAATTATTGTTTATTGTACCGCAAATAGGATTACTGAAAATGCTAAAGAAATGTGAACTACATGAATAAAGTCGTCTGCTCAAATCCTACTTGCACAGTGACTTCGAGTTGTACATGAACAATTGAACTTATAGTTTTGAAGAGATTCACGACACCTTGCTCTCAAAATTAACAAAATAAGAGCCATTTTTAGTCAATCAGTCTCAAAGATTTAGTATTGAGCTCATCCTCAGCCCACACAAATTAAAGTTCTTATAAATTGCCGGAAAATACGGTAAATTGTTAATGCTATTTCACTGACCTTGAAATTGATGCTTACTGCAACGGTTTCTTCGTACAGCGAATGGATCTTGAAAAACTCGAAGGTCGCGCGGCTGATATCAGTTCATGTTGGCTTATCAACAGTGACTGACCGCGTCGGTGCGGTAGTCTGCTTCCAACTGATGAAGCCAATTGCTGTCGGTTGCTAATTGAGAGATTGATGTCACTGAGGTAATCGTTTATTAATTCGGAGTCGATTATCCCATCAATGATTCCTTACCACGTGACCGAGTCATCCATTTTACTTCATTGCTCAGATATGCTTGTTCGCATGAACTTAGCACTTAAGTGTAAATTTTAAAGTACGGTTAAGCTTCAAAGAAATATCTACATATCCAAGATATTAAAAAGTTGGACTGAATACCGAAAACAAATGGTAAATATGCGTACGTTCGTCATATATGTGTACATCAGTTGATCAGTATCTGCACATCTATGTGCGGTACGTAACCAAGAAAACACAGGAAGAATAGATAATTTTGTCACCAATGTCATTGATCTTTACTACTTGTCATGAGCCCAAAATTGCGCCAATACCGGAATTCACTGTTGTCATGAAAATATTTTTATTAATATTTTGAAAAAGAAACACCTTATTCGATAGTTTAACATAAAATTAGCGCGGATAATTGCGCAGTATTTTTCCGAGCCCGAGGCGAGGAAAAATACGAGCACTCAAGGGCGGATCCAGCTAGGCTCTAACGCCGGTGATCCTGCACTTTGGCTTGCCGAGACTTGCTTCTCGCAGCTGTGTACGTAAATGGTGTCTTTTTACCATTTTCCTCAGATTAGTCAGAAATAGAATTGATTAGGATTGTATGGATGGTTTGCAGTGTCACGCCATCAAAAATAAAAATCAGAACCATTCAATAAATTAAGTCAAGAAGCTGGGATATGAAAGATGATAGAGCTTTGCATGGAGGCGCCATGTTTGTGCCCCTCGGAGGGACACAAACATGGCGGCCGTAAAGTAACAGTAACATTTGTCATCGAGTTTTGCCATTGAAACGAAAAGGTATTACTCTAGAGTTCCGACATATTAAAATTAACACTTCTTATAGAGCAACAACTGTTTAGTTAGCAAAACCTTGAGCAATAATTCATCTTTTTGAATACTCGAGAGCGGCCATTTTAATCTCACACATCGCATAAACTTGGAATTCAAACCTTGCTCTATTACATAATGAGAACCCTGTCGAGCTTAAACGCTGCGAAACTTCAAGTTAATAGAGGGTCTTACATCTGATGAAACTAAAACTTCAGAAGGATTGGTAATTTCTTATTTTGGAAAATGATGACGTCACATGAAAAGCGGCAATAGCATTTAACGTTACTACGTCTAAGGAAATGCGGAGCACCCCAAGAGGTCAACAAATCTATTAGTAAAAAAATATATGAAATATGCGGATATCTGTTTTGTAGCCTCGTGGTATCAAACCTGCTGCTTCTGCGTTACTAAAATGGATAAACTCCCTGCCATGGTCGGGTAATTTTTTTTAGCACTTTTCAGGATAAAAAGAATAAAGATAAGAAGCCGTCTTGATACATGCGAAGCACATGACCCACATCTAATTGCCCTGTAGGAACAGGCTTGTTCAAGAAAAGGGTCAAACAGCTACAGCCTGTAAAGACTTCGGAGTTCATCTTCGGCAAATGAAGAACGAGCTGAAAAGAGGAAGATAGACATGTATTACCTGTGCATGTTTTGACGATCATTTCCTGGGTCATCAAGGAGTTTTGGTCGAGAACGATAGGGAAGTTTTTGGGAATTTCCTAGTGGTAGGCTTTCCGTGATTTTCTTCCGCCTTTCAAAGACTGGGTCGACATTCTTTCCGTTTTAAGGTGAATAACTTTACGTTCTTATCAAAGGAAATGTGCAAGTTCTTGTTCTTTGTTCAATCTCGTTTCGGTAACACCAATTCGAAAGTAATATTGGACTACTTCTCAAACAGTTTCCCTGCGCAGCAACGGATTTCTTGCTCAAACGGTAACGAGTTTCGAAAGTAAGGCATCGTTATCAATCTATCAAAAGATAGCCCCGAAATTGGAGTTGTTTCGGTAAGTATTTGCTGCCCAAATGGTGCCTGGGCACCGATATAAAATAGGGTTGGGTTCTGACAATGGTACCCCAGGTACCCAAGTACCATTTAGTACCCGAGAACAAAGTGAAGACCTTGTACCCGGGCACGGCCACTATGCCCGGATTCTGGTGAATGCGCTTGGAAAAATGCGGTGTGTTCACATTAGGGCTAGCGAAAATCGTATTCGAGCACCGTGCTCAGGCAACAAGTGTGAACATCGCCTACACAGTACTATGGAATCTAATTTAGCTATCTAAATCAGGGCCAACATAGTCTAATTTTTACTGGCTGAGATGGATCTACGTGTTGAAGTCAGCCCCAGTTAGGGCTGAAATAACTCTTTGATATGACTCTTTTGGTTAATAAATTTACTTCCCTGTTTGGACCTAAATTGTACTCAAATGGCTTCACAAGAGTCTGAATCAGATACTTGGATCTACAAGGCTAAATTGAGACTTTGGCTCTTAAACCGATCTTCTGAGCTTATGGTTTAGCATTTTTAGAACTGATAGTCAATTAGATTATGAATTCAATCCGGCAGTCCCGGTAGTTAATTCCGCTAGCGTACGTTTGTGAGTTTTTTTAGTATAATACTAGAAAATGGTTATGGTTCCTTTTGTTCGAGTCGAAACAATGACAAATACAGGATGAAAAGAGTTTTAATTGTAAATTTCTCATAAAATTTTAGTTACTTACAATCGTTGGTAGTTTATTTTAAGTATGAATCGTGAGTTTATTGTAAGCTAGTAATATATTGTAGTAGTTATTGTATATACAACATGTTGCAAGTTAGGCATGGAATTGTTGTTATATATTATTGGTGAAATGTTGTAAAAAAAACCTACCAAAAAATAAAATGAACTTGTATTTACAAAGTAAATCCATTTTCTAAGGAAAATAAAGCAGTACTATTATAGGAAAATTAATTGGCAATGGGGCCTGTAAGATACAAATTAAGGTTGATATAGATTAGTCCTCCTCGATTTGTGCGTACACTGATTCGTTAAATTTATCAACTCAAGAAGATTTATTTAAACATATTTCCACTAATTACTGTAAGTGCACAGTTATATCTGTTGATAAAGTTGGTGTATTGCGCTAAACCAGAGCTAGAACAGAATAAACACTCTTTTTAGCCAGAATGTCCAATTTTCCGTGTAATGCTGAACATTCCTAGTTTTTTTGTTTGCAACAGTTGGACAAGTAATCTTACTTTAGGTGCAATTCCTCTTCAGTGTTTTCATAACCACGAAGATAACTTAGCAACAAACCAACTCACTATAATCAATACATCGTATCAGATGCACTCATTATTTCACAATAACTTTTTTTACAAAGAAAGCCGTCGTCTTGTACCACAATCTCAAAGTTATAAACTACTATTATGACGGTTTTTTTTTTTTTACAAAATCTAGAAACATTCGTTTCCGACTAATCAGAGCCACAGTTTTACAACCAATCAGAGTTGGCTTCCACGTTTTTTCCGCGCTTGCCATTTTGAGAAGTACACTGTGGCGAAATCTGATTGGTTCATCTGGGCTAATTTCAAAGTGTTCAAAAATTAGAACAAAGCACAATTTAAGGGCCTTACAGTATAGAATATGCTTTCTGATGTAGACATTCAGAGAATACTCTTATGGTCGACAATCATTTTACACCAAAAGAAACTCATGATCTTGAACCTGAAGCTGCTGACGCCAAAATCGCTTAAGAGAGTATGCACAACTTTAAATTCCGACGAGTTTGCTGGTATCAGCGCGTCATGAACATCGTGGACACTCAAAGAAAATGCTATGAGAGAGATGACAAAATTTGCAACATGAACTAAAAATAATACCAAAAGGGTCAGCTTAGATAAAACAAAAACATATTTGGGATACTGGCGTTTCAACAAATTTAGTTGAGTACAGTTTAACACACATGCAAGTACAACTGTTAAAATGTAACACAATGCAAAACCAATGATTATCGACAGTGGAAGTAACGATTTGGGCGCCATTACTAACACCATTCCGTATCGGGCAAGGGCGATGGCTAGAAGAAGAACCACGGTCCAAAATGAGGGACGAAGTTTCAGCTGATGAAATATTGCCCTGTAGCCAAGGAATGCTGGAACCTTCTGCAGTGCCACAATTATGATAACAACCAGTATGGATTGAGAAACCAACCAAGTAAGTTCAAATTCTTCTGAATGTGGGAAAGCTACATTTCTTTCGCAGAGAAATGTAGAAGTTTTTTCCCCGAAACATTCAAGGCAACGAACGAAGTACAGACAGGTTCCTGCCAATTGCCAACACAGCAACAAACTGAAGAACACTGCCATAATTCTTACCCAAGGAACTTTTCTCTTTTGCCTCTTTGCAACTCCAAACCTCAGATAACCATTTGATGACTCATTAAGGGTTGGGTCAACAAGTTCCTTACCTGTCGTCATGGTAATAAGTCCTGACTATCTTCCTGAAAATAGTTGAAGTTTAACCATAAGCAGATTTCCCAACAGGGAAAATTTTAACCCGGAACTTAACCCTCGGGCCGGGCCCACAACGGCGAAGGGTAGCAGATGCCAACTCCCTCCCCGAGCTTTTCCAGAATTGTTAAATTGAAATTTTACTGGTGATCCTAAATCAGTCGTTGTTCATTGGTACTTTTTGGATATTTATGCGATTTGATTTGATTAGTCAAATGTTTCTCCAAGTCATTTTACATTGCTCAAGTACGTAGTCGCGGTATTCTTGATTTTGATCCGTAATTTTCGTGCTCAATGAACAAACCAAGATATTTCAGAACATAATAATTGCTTCATATGCTTACTTTAACGCCGCTTTCGACCTCTGTTCCGGCAAAACGTTCGAAACTACCATGCGGACGTCAAGGTATCAAACTGATATTGTACAAAGTAATTTCACATCATAATTCTAATTGTGCCCAATAATAGATTGCCTTTCTTTAATTTTGCCTTTCGTTATTGCTTACAATATTTCTTCACCGTGAAGCAAACTTTAAAAAGTTTATGCAATTTTAAAAGAAAATCTTGTTTCCATTGCGGGCTGTGTTTCCCAGGTTTTTAGATCAGAGATATCATTAACACAAAATCAAGATAAAAGAGCTACGACCTTCCGCACGGTTTCCGCCTGTCGAAAAACTCCGGGGGCCCTGGAAGTAGGGAATATCTTTCTGTAATATTTCCGCATATTGGTAAAGACAAAAAGCGGAATAAAATACGACGATAGCCAAAACATATGTCAGAAATGACCCAGACATCCAATAGCAAATGAGAGATCACGAGAGAAAATAACTGTTAATTGTACCGTAAATAGGATGACTGAGAAATGTCTTGCTCAAATTCTTCTTACTTACACAGCGACTTTGAGTCGTACGTGAACTGTTAACCTTAGTTTTGGAGAGATTTAAGACAATATTGATACTATACCGCCTCGTTTTCAAAATTGACGAAATAATTTGACAGTCTTGATATATCAATATTCTAACATGGCTCCGAGGCTTTCAGGACAAACTTCTATATTTGGGAATTGAGAAACAAAAGAAACTAAAAAAATCTACAATATACATATATCGAACGTGGCCTATTCAAGACAATTCTTACAAATTTAGATCTCTCATCCTCAGCCCACAAAAATTAAAATTCTTAAAAATTGAAAAAACGGTAGATAATAAATGCTCTTTCACCGACCTTTTTTAGCTTTTGAAATTGATGCCCACCGCAAAGGTTTCTTCGTACAGCGAATCTTGAAAAATCGAAAGTCCGGCAACTGATATCAGTTCATGTTATTCCGCAGCCTCAGTGTTAACGGCTTACAACAGTGACTGACCGCGTCAGCCCGGTTTTTATTCATCTATATATTCTGCTCCACACTCGTCCTCAGAGGCCGCGCTCCTTTTGGTCAGCACCAAGAATCGCGACCTCTGGCCCGACCCGATTTTCTGAGTATGCGCAGATTTTTTGTTTCGTATTCTAAGCCAATCAGATTTGTCAGATTTGACGGAAATGAAGTGAATCGCGGAGTTCCGCTGTTGAACCAGCCCAGAGGTCGCGATTCTTGGTGCTGACCAAAAGGAGCGCGGCCTCTTGGGACGAGAATGTTCTGCTTCCAGTTGATGAAGCCTGTTACTGCCAGTTAAGCCAGCTAAGCGACTGATGCAGTCGATTGCTAATAAACCAATTTCGATATATTAAAATTCAGCCTAACACAATAGAACTCAGCACGGGGCTCTGGGGAATAAACCCCACAAACTCTGTAGTTATTCCCCAGAGCCTCGTGCTGAGGTCTATTGTTTAAAACTGAATTTTAATATATCGAAACTGGTCTATTGTGGAGTCAATTATCCCTATAAATCATTCCTTACCACATGATCGGCATGGCTTAATAAGATGAATATCATCTTCCTTACTCGAGAAAACAATAATAAATATGGTTTCTCGCATGAACTTAGAACAACTTTTGGGGGAATTGCAAAGTATGGTTAAGGTTCCTCCATAGACCCTTTTCATAAATGGCTGCCAATTTAAAATTCTTTTATATGCATTTAAATTAGCCTCACTAAACTCGTTTGGGAGTAAAAATTCTTTTGAATTAGCAACTCAAAAACGAGGTTAGTCAGGCTAATTTTAATACTTACAAAAGAATTTATAATTGGCAGCCATTTATGAAAAGGGTCTATATCCTACAGAGTAGAAAACTGAACTCAATACCCGGAAAATAAAAGGAAACCTAATAAATAAATTGATCAGTATCTACACAGTAACCAAGAAAACACAGGAAGTATAGCAGCGTTTTAAAAACGTTATCAAGTTCCAAGAGTACCGAGCCTTAAAAAGATATGTGTATTTTCTGTGCATGTTTTTGTGACAATTTTCCTGGTCATCAAAGGGGTAAGTAACAGCTGTGAGCGGTAGGGAAGTTCTTTCTTGGTGCTATAGGCTATCCTTTATTTTCTTCCGTCTTTCAAAACTGAGCCAACGTTTTTTCAATTTAAGGCGAATAACCCTGCATTCCTATCAAAGGATAGGTCCATGTTCTTCTTGTCCGTTCAATTCCGTTTCGACCACAGGCATTGAAAAGTAGTATTAGACTCGTCCTGAGACAGTTTGATTGAGCCGTCAACTGTTCTTGACAAATATTAAACCACTTTCTTGCTCCGGATGAATACCGGAAGGTTCCGAAAGTAATTAAGATATCGTTATCAAGATATCACTAGGCGTTGCACGTTTAACAGGAATAAAACTGTTTTTACAATGGTATCTTTTAGGGGTCAAATAAAGCTTGAGTCATGCCCAGTTTGCTCTCCTTTAAGCGCTAGCCTTACTTTAACTAGCGACGGAACCTCACGCGTAAGCTCTTATTTCACTCTGGAAACCGCCTCGCGGTTTTTATGCCGCATGAAAACGAAACACCGCATAAGCACAAGAAAATTTATTACGTCTGACCGTGCTTTGCCCATCAAAGCACTCGATCGTTCCAGATTAACTGTAATTCTAAATACCATCCTACTCGATGTTAATACTCTACTCTACAAGCGTTTTTTTTTGTGCCCTTAAAAGTAAGACACTTTCTTTATATGCCTTGGAGGTTTTACGAAACACGTACAGTTACATGTACACACTATTATTATCTACAAGTAGTTCCCATGGGCCATATAACGAAATTTTTGCTGAAGTCATTGTTCGAACCTTGCAGTGTGTATGAACTGATATCTGATAGCTAGAAAGAGGAAATACAATTCAATGTAGTTGACGCGCCATATTGAAAAGGTTGAAAATGCTTTAAACAATGGATTCAACAGTAGCAATATTTAACCTCAATAAGGTGTACCACGTTTAAATTGAAACGATTAAGCGAAGTTATGATTCATGAGAAGCCTACAGAACTTGTTACATTGCATCATGGTAGTCTTATCATTGCAACCTTTAACCGTTAGATTTCCCTATTTCCAGAAATGAGGTCTTCTGTTATTCCAACGGTTCCTTTTCTTTGGGAATTCCAAAATAGCTATCTCGGAAAC
The DNA here is from genome assembly GCF_042242905.1 of Orbicella faveolata. Classification (NCBI taxonomy): domain Eukaryota; kingdom Metazoa; phylum Cnidaria; class Anthozoa; order Scleractinia; family Merulinidae; genus Orbicella; species Orbicella faveolata. The sequence continues at coordinate 16,388,817 of NW_028301564.1, forward strand.
GCTCTATAGCTTGTCCTCGGAAGATACAGGGTGATAGAAAAACAAAATGCCAGGTCAGGCCAGAGGTTGGGTGTGCTTATGGTCTGCAAGTTGTGTGCTTCTGTGCAAGTTGAGTCGTAGGAGTGGAGGGTGAGGGGGGGGGGGGGAACAATAGGGGGAGGGGCGGTGTGAGACCCTCGATATATCAACTGTCTAGACACTACAGATTGTTTATTCAACTCCTTGGCATTTCTTCCGGATTGGGTACTTAACTACAATAAATTTCCCTCGAACCCCAATTGCATACTTGCAGTCTGAAGTCACATGTACTCAATCTATGTCGCAGCTCCTTTGTTATGGAGAAGAACGGAGGGAAAATTAAGGCGAGTAATGATCCAAAATGACGACAAATTTCAAAACTACTCTTCAAGCTGAACCCAATGCGCTCACTAAGACTTGAACTTAACCTTTAAGACTTTAAAAAATTAGAGAATTGGAACATGATGAAACTTAACTAACAGTGCAACAAAATCAAACTCATACTTTCTTTACAGACTAAGTATCTCCCAAGACTGTCAAATTAACCTTTCTTGACAAAGAATAATAAGTTGTTAAGAAGCGCGCAATAAACAATTTGTCCATGATGGATAGCTACAACACTTGACTTTGTTCTGACAATTTCTCGTTACTTCTTTCCTGGATTGTTGACGTCAGTTTGTAGTCTGTTGTACTCTAAACAGCCTCCGTGTTCTTCTCGGCTGCAGGGGTAAGCGGGAGACTGGTTTCTAGTTCAGATCCAGGCCCCTGGTTGAGCGATTCGGCGGAGTCACCTTTCTGAGAGGTAGAAGGCTCAAGAACTGGGAAGGGCACGCCTTGAATCCTTGTGTAGCTTTTAGCTAAATCCTAATCAAGAAGGAACATAGAATAGACAGATTAGTTATCCAATAGCCATCCCGTGGATTACTGCGTAAACATGTTTATGTACCTTGTGTTGGAGCGGCTTTCTGCCAAGTTGTCTGTGTGTGTGTATGTGTGTGTGTATCTGTCTGTCTGTCGGTCAGTCGGTCGGTTGGTAGGTCTGTCGATTTGTCTGTGTCTGTCTGTTGGTCGGTCTGTTGGCTGTCTATCTGTCGATTTATCGGTCAGTTGGTCTGTCAGTCTGTCAGTCAGTCGGTCTGGCGGAATGTCCGTCTTTTGGTCTGTCTATATGTCCGACACACACTCAACTTGCCTGTATGAAGTTTGGAGCAGGTTCCTTCAAGCCATGGGCTGCACTAAGCGCCAGGTTCGCAGAAGGTCTGATGTAATGCTGCAGGATGACGAAATAGAACAGGACAGTGATGACCGGAAGCGGAAGGAGTAGTACGGAGGCTGCGTATGACTGCTTCAAGCCCACCACGCCAAACATCAGCAACTGAAACACCACAGTCGCGATAATCATCCTACAAAGACGAGACAAAGATCAATGTAACAGTCCGGCCATCATCTTAGAGTAGTTCACGTTTCAAGGATTTCTCCCATATCTTTAAGTTAACGTTTGTTTTAGGGTGCGTTCCTTTAGGGTGATCTAGATCAGGATCAGTGATCCAAATCCATTGGATCATGGTGCATCAAAGGAGCCGGTGAATCCAAGACCAGAGTGGATTCATCGGTTCCTTTCCTTTATCACGATCTAAAAAATCTTGGATCACTGACCCTGACACAGATCACCCCATAGGAACACATCCTTAGTGCATGCTAGCTGCATATAGGTATTGAATTTGAGCCGAGCCACACCTCTTTGTTATGAAGGGAAAGGTAATGTTCAAACCCAAGTCTAAAAGTCTTTGGACCTACATTAGTTTTCTCTTGGTTTTGCTTCCAGTTCTTTCTACGGTGTACTTTCCATCGCGCTACAGAAAAATTCGCTGCTTCGCTAGAAATCCAGACACAAAATACAGTGCAATGAGGACTAATTCTATAATGTGTTTCTCGTTCAAAGCTAAAGGCGAAAATGCTAAACCTTATCACTGATAGCCACAGGCACATTTTCTAGCTCTGGGAATTTGCTGGCGTATCAAGACAATCTTGTAGTTGATGACTTTTCCAAATTCTCGTCACTTGATTTTTCAAGAAATTAGATGTTGATAGGCTAGTTTCGGTTTAAAGGAGCTACCTCACGGTTTGCGTATTTTGAAATGTTTAGCCCAAACTTTTCAACTTCTTAGATTGCAATCCGTGTTAATCTTCTCCATCCTTAACCACCCCTGTTCTTTTATGGTCTTTTTATCTTAGTAAAATATTATTTTCAGGTTTCCTTCAATTTAAAATACCAAATACCGCGACTGAACTAAGGGGTTGTGTTTTCTTCACCTGTTAAAGACTCTTGGCCACATCATTCCACCGCAGCTGTAGACTGGCATGTAAATACTGAGTGTCTGATGCATCCACACGACGTAACCAAACCCAAAATACATAGCAACGAATGGAGTGATGATAGGCGCAAGGGCTGAGTACGACAAGCCCACAATCAAAATGAACAGATGGTTGGCAAACTGGAAAGGTAAGAAAATGATGCAATGAGGAACCCACTAGGATTGCGGGTTTCAAAATCCCACATGGACTGTGGACCACGTATCGCAGTTTATGGATCGTAGTCAAGTATCGCAGATTGGGGATCGCGGATCGCGGATCGTGAATCGCGTATCGCGGATCGAGGATCGCGGATCGCGGATCGCGGATCGCGGATCGCGGATCGCGGATCGCGGATCGCGGATCGCGGATCGCGGATCGCGGATCGCGGATCGCGGATCGCGGATCGCGGATCGCGGATCGCGGATCGCGGATCGCGGATCGTGGATCGCGGATCAAAGATCGCGTATCCTGGATAGTGGATTGTAGATTGTACGTCCTGCATCGTGAATTCTGGATCGCGGATACTTAAATCGATTCGATCATAAATCATAGTCACAAACACCATGCAAACATGCAGGTGAAGATCGTGAATCACGGACCTGCGACCATGAATCAAGGATCGTGGAACGAGCCCGTAACGAAGATCATGGAAAGAACACATATGAGATGTATAAATATTAGCAACTTACCACACGGTCGTACAGAACAGGCGGTGGTTTCCAGGCCAACGCGTCCTCACGGGGTGTCTTAACAAGCCACTTGCGTTTAATTGCCACAAGAATAAGTGGTACGATGCGCAGAAGCTGCAGCGCATATCCAGTCAGAGTAGCTAACATGATGTAACAAATGAAGAATACAGCCTGAGACGGGAGCGCTTCCGCCAGGAAAGATGGAATCTGGCTTGGATTGTCAAGCATGTCCCTCATTTTATTAAGAGCTGACCCAGCGAATGTCAGGAATAGGAACTTGTTCACGACCTGTCAAACAACGTAAATAGAAAATAACTTAGTTAAGTGTAAGTTTAAGTTTTATAATACTTTGTCGCATATATGCTAAGAAAACAAAAATATAAAGCTGGCAGAGGGAAACTTAATTCCCATTCTACGGCAACTCTCCTTTCAATAAAAAGGTATAAAGTAGAAACCTAAGTGTATATTACAAAATAACATGATTCGCTGAAACACATTTACAAAATAGACTATTGAGTTAATGAACCCACAGCTGAAAGCACTCTCAGTTAATATTTATTTATCAAAGTCCTCCAGGCTAGAAACTAATAAGGTTTGATACTTATACAATAATTTACATATTTATCACATTTTTATTTGCTTGTATTTATTTTTAGTGTATGTATTAAGTGTATGTCGAGTGTAGTAGGGGATTAGATCGTAATTGGGACGCTAATTCTGTTGCTTTCGCCCGTCACATCCCGTACTATTTTGAATTTATTTGCCCATCAGAAGTTATTTGTTTATCTATTTTAAGTTATTTGTCTTTGTATTTTGGTGACGAACTCATTAAACTAAAAACTAAACTATATGTTATAGCTTTCAAAAATGGTGGCAAACGCAAAATCCTTATTTCCTTTTGCAACAGAAAGTAAAATTTCGATAAATTGTTAATGAAGGAGAAAGTGTTTTCAGCTGTGTGTGGAAACACTTGGCGCTGAGTTCCGCGTTTAAAATATACAAGGACATCATTCTCTGTCTCCCTTGACGAAATCTACTTTAAAGGTGCCACGTCACGGTTCGCGCATCTTTATAGTTGAAATAGTTTATAACCTCAATTTTTCAAGTTCGTAGTTTGTAATCCGTGGTAATCATCTCCATCCTTAACCATCCTTGTTCCTTTATGGATTCTTAGTAATGTATTTGGTAAGTATTTTCTATCTTAGTAAACTACTATTTTCAGGTTTCCATCAATTTAAAGGTAATTTTGTACATGGCTAAAATAACTCGAAATACCGTGACTGAGCTTTTTTAACGGCTTTTTGACAACATAACAATTTTGGTTATTATTTAAGTGGATACCACATTTCCACAAGGAAGAAAGGTAACTCGCTACAATTGTAATGTAGATTTTGAAAAACTCATAAGCTAACGGCGACATTACCATGAAAATAAACAACTTTCCCAGAACTGATTTGTCAACTTCACTACAGGATGGAATTCCCTCCAGCTTGCTGAACAGTTGCAAGACCTAACAAAAGAAATAGTGTTAAAGATGGATACTCGCTTTTGAAATTAATCTAAGTATTAGTTACGAAAGGGGGGGGGGGGGGAGGAGGAGGATGGAATGGTGAGAATAAGGGGGGCATGTCAAAAAATATGGCTTCACAAGGAGGGGAAAATTGGTGTGTAAGGGGGTGGGCGAAGTCACTTAAAATAATAACCATTAAGTGTATTGACGGCATCTATAACAGTGAAAAAATTCCACCGGAATTTCTAAAATGGCGTTTCTCAGGTTCTAAAAATCTATTTTTTTTAGGGAAGCATGTACCTTCCCCCCCACCCCCGACTTTGATGTGTACCAAACAGCATTAACTTATGCAAATACAGTCGAAGAACACTAGCAGCCAAGTCTAATCGATAAACAGATTATCCGTACAATTGGAATATTACTACTTTTATTATCACTGAAAGATGCAAGCATTCCCGTACGAAGAGTTTTTATCACATTCTGCTCGCGTGCAAATACTGGAGCGAGAGCCAAAAAAAAACATATAAAAAACTAAAATAACGGCGAAGCAGGGGGTGGCAAGGCGAGCAAGGTTACTGAATATTCACGCCCCGTCCACACTACGCCGGAGAAATTTGGAAACACAACAATCGCCGGTCATTTTCGATTTGTCTTTGGGCCTGAAATGTACTCTCTATACTAACCAAAGGTAGAATAGCGAAGAAAATCATCAAAGCTAAACTTGACAAGAAACCCTCAATTGCTCCTTTCACAAACGCGTTTAGATCCAGCACTACAAAGAAAAAAGAAAAAGACAAAAGTGTTAATAGTCCCGATAAGCTGTTTTAGAGCTTGCCCATGAAAGAAACGACCATTCAAATTTTAGTAAAGAATGCATTGCCTTAATTTTTTCTACACATGACAAGCAACATATTCGATGGCCTCTATTTTGGCAGATTCGCATTTTCATATGTCTATTTAGGAATGTCTTACAGGTACCCTCAAAGCGCAAAAAAATTAAAAATAACATGTTGGCTAAACTTGTGGCTAGCCAAGAAAAGGCTGCGTGATCTCACCTGGTTTCAAAAATGGCGCAATTTTCGTCAGGTTCTGCAGCTCAACCAAAGTTGATGTGAACGCCACAGGCACAGTCCAGAAGAATACCAGCAGGAACACCAAGAAATAGATCAGTACCGTACGCAATTTTCTGGAAACAAATTAAACCCATAACTGATAAAAATTCTATAAATTATGCGAGACTACGTTCTTCTTTAACGTGGCGCGGCAGTGATAGTGTCATATCCGAGTCTCTGAAAGTACAAAGCTAAGATCTTTGTTTAGATGTGCGAGAATTGAAAACTGCGTACTAGGGCTTTACAGAGATGAAAATGTAAACAAAGAGACGAACCATGGTTGATTGCCAGAATACAGATGGAGTCTCGGTCGGGCCAAATTGATCCATATACCGACGGAGCTTATCAACGGTTTCCCGGAGAGACTAGAAGTATTTCTACTCCCCCCTGGATGGGATGCTAGTCCATCGCAGGGTTACCTCCCAGCATTAAACGTTCACCGGTACCCATTTATACACCTGGGTGGGGAAGGCGCTGTAAGAGTAAAGTGTCTTACCCAAGAGCACAACGCAATATCGCCGGCCGGGGATAGAAACCGGACCGCTTACCATTAGGTCGTCGAATGCCAACCCCTCTTAGACAAAAAAAAGTGTTTCGCAAAATAAGTTATGGGAAAATAGGAGGAGAAGAACCAAAATTTACTCCTAGATTATGCATTTCTCTATAGAACGACACAATTATTAGTAAAATAAAACAGAAACAGTAGTAGTATATTTTACCTTTGCCAAAGTCCAACAGAAAGGTTATTCCAGATGACATTGGAGAACTCAGGAGCTGGCATAACGTCAAAAGTCAGGGGAGAGGGTTCCCACTTGGCTTGAGCTGCCAGTGCTGATGTGCGGAGAGAACGGAACACGGCAAAACTGCTGGGCAGAAGGTCGTGTTTCTTCTCTGTTTCTGCGTCCAATTTAGCTTGTACGGCCTACAAAGAAAATAAGCAAAGTCTTAAGAAAACTCGTTTAAAGGACTATTAACATACGAAGGGACGGTGGGGTCACGGAGAGAGCGGGAATGGGTGGGTTGATGGTGAAACTGTCAACAATATGACGGCTGTTCAATTTAGCAGTTGAATTGAACATCGCGAAGTTGAACAATTAACGCATTTATTATTGCAAGGCACGTCAATTAAATTACAGTGGAATCCCGCCTTGCGGCCACCTCGTTAATTCGGCCACATTATATTGGCCCGAAAAAAAGCTCAGTCAGTCATTTTTTTCATTTCAACAACCCCTTTAATACAGACACCCCGTTAATACGACCAGATTTTTGTGGCCCGTTGGTGACGGGATTAACGGGCTTCCACAATTAAGGCCTCAAAAGACCGAGCAAAGACAAAAAAAAAAAAAAAAAAAAAAAAAACGTTTGAGACAACTTATAGGATTTTACTTTTCTCTCACTTTAGATATCGAGCGATCTCTTCGACAGTTCACTGCTTTTTATACACTTGTACTTTACAGAGAAATGAATTGTAGAATTAACTAGTTCCTTACTTCAAGCTCTGATTTAAAATGGTCGATAGAATCCAGTTTTGCTCCACAACAGATTAACTTCCGATGTGTCGGCCTCTCTCCAGTTTTCTCGAGTACTGCCTGCAACGCAAACAATACATCGACATATTAACCGCAAAACAACGATTATTTTACCCATACCATGATTATCATCTGACATTATTTCATTCAAAGAAGCGTGACACTCGTCTCCAGTTATTCACTCCATTATGTCCAATTCAATATCTTCGTTCAGTACACTGTCAGAACCAAAAGGCCCAATAAGAAGGAACCCGTGCGAGCCCCACACTGTTACGATTCCGCTTTCCGCTTGTATAGAGTACTCCTTCCTACATCAGCCACGCTGGCTTGCAGGGAAGCTAACGTAAATTCATGGCCACTCAAGCAATGACTGTGAAACTCACATTAGCGTGTTCCAGCTTCCATTTCAGTGCGTCACGCTCATTCACCAGGTCTTGCCACTTGGCCAGATCTTCGACAATGACGACATCTTCAACCTGGAATCGTAAGATATTTTATATGTTTAAAATTCAGTACTCCTTACTCCCTCAGTTTCTGTCCCAAGGTCAAAATATATTTTCTCTTTAATGATTGTCATGCATTTCTTGCAACGTCAGTTTTGAGAATTAAGTCGGTACACGAGTCCTGGCCAATTATTACCTTACTTCAGTTTATTATATGGCTAGCTCCATAAGCTATCCATTTAAATCCTGCGCTGTGATTGGCTACCCACGCGGGCAAGATGGAACTCTCTTGCGCGCTCGTGATTACCCGCTGTGTCCCGCAACAAAACATTGTTCTTTCTTGCATAAATCCTTCATGGACTAAGCTTGTTCTGTCGAGATGGCTGGATATTAGCCTCGTTCTGTTTTATGTAATAATGATATTTTAACGGGAAGCTTTCTCACCCTTAGGTGATCTACATCTTGCGAGTTTATGGACCGAGACGGAGCCGAGGTCCATAAATACGCAAAAAAAAAAAGAACTTGGCCAATATCCAGCCATTTTGACCTCACACTTGGTCAATAACCCATATTTATTATATGGCTAGCTCCGTGAGTGAGCAAGATGAATCAAAGCCTGCCGGCCCTGTGATTGCCTTCCCGGGCGGACAAGATGGCGCTATCTTGCCCGCTCGGGACTACCCGCTGCGTCCCGCAAGAAAAAATACCCCGAAAGCCATATATAAATGAATCCTTTTTTCGAGTTTCTGGACCTCGACTCTGTCTCGGTCTATAAACACACAAAAAACAGAACTTGGCAATATCCAGCCATCTTGATCTCGTGACTGATCAATAACCCATATGTAATTACAATTTTTTTTTTTTTACCTGGTCGGGAAATAGTTCTTGTACGTGGCTCTTCAAACTTTCTGGATCCTTCAGCTGATGAATAAAACAAAAAAAAAGAGAAATTAATAATAGAATAAAGATGAACACGTAATGTTTTCATAAACTGAATAGCCAGAATAAGTAAAAATTTGTTTTTTAAATCACGGTATTAAATTTTGAAAGATTTTGCAATAGCTTGCTAATTGCGTGCACAAAAAGATTTTAAACTATATTTTAAGGGCACACACTCCTTTAACGAATTCCAAAAGGCCTGCTTTTATGGAAATGAGTACATTATTGACAAAATATATTGGTTGTGGGTTACCGTTTCGTGGAAAATCTATTTAGCGGGCTTGAACTCGAATGGCGTAATGGAGAAATCTTTGAACAAAAAAAACATTCAAAAAACACTTACAGTATTCAAAAAAGCTTTTTATTCATAATCCGATGTAAGTATTCAAAAAAGCTTTTAGTCATAATCCGATGCAAATGAGTATTTTTACTTATTGTAAATGCATTTCTTAAGTGATGACTGTAAAGCGTTAATGGCTGTACGGAATAGGCCATTCTCGAGTTGCCTTTTGCCTCTGTGTCAACCATTCACTATAGGTTAATTTTTCTGATGAAAATTAAACTAATTTTCACATGAAAGGTTTTGCAGGAAGACTCCTTTTGAAACAGAGGTACAAGGTAACTCGGAAATGGCCTATTAGCGCTACCTATTTTTATTTTTATTTTTATTTTTATAGAAACTCCCGCTAGAGATAGACTTCACTGAACAGATGGTGTTTCAGGCGAGTTCGTTGAGAGAAACATCAAGATGGTCCCCGGAAAAGATCTGTGACAAAGCGGCTGGAGAATTAAAAGTGTTAACCCCACTAAACGATTGAAAAACTAGGGAAAAACGACTAGTGCGCAAGAGACGACAAAGTATTCACGTTCCAAATTACTAAAGTGTTTCGGTTCCTTTGCCGGCTTGAAGAAAAGTCGGACTATCGTACAACAGGCGAACCTTCCAATCTGACCATGAAAACGGCACTGCATTATCTATGCGTATACGTGTTATCATACTAATTATGATATTCACTACCTGATAAAACAAAACAAGGGACGTGACACGTCACAACTGGTACACGTGTGAATCACAAAAGCCAATGCGCGTGGTTTTTTCAAACACACAAAAATAACCAGCGACGCTTTCAATCGTATTATTCTTTGAATCTTTTGTTTTCTTCTGGAGTTTTCTTTCAGTTAGCCGAATTAAAACCCAAATGCGGAAAGCATCAACTTTTGCTCCTATATTTTCAAAGCGTTGCGCGTGATCGAAACGAGACAACCAGCACGTGTCACGTCAGACTGTCACGCACACTGTAAGTAACGCCATCCGAAGAAAAACTACATCAAATTATCGAATCAGCCTGTTTTTAATGTATTATTTATGTGGAGGGAACACCTTTATCCTACCAGCTGCATGCACATGCTGCGACAAATTCGACTGACATTTTCAAGTCGTCTAAGACAAATTTATTTCCCTCGATAGTTTTTAAACGGAAAAAGATAAACTGTGCATAATTGAAGCGATCGATACTCACCTTTGTCGGCAGATCTCTCACCAATACCGCGTAATGTTGCGCCAAGCCTTGACCGAGAAACTCCTGACGGTAAACAATAAACGCCTTCCACTCTTCGTACAAAAGGTAACAGATGATAAAAGTGTAGACCCATGCGGCCACAACGTGAGCCCAGACTTTTGGTGACTTTGGTACGATGTTCGACAGAGCTATACTGTCAAGCCCGGTCAAGTCCGCTCCGCCGAAATAGTTCACGGGGATCAGAACGACGATTCCGTACGGCATAAGGACCAAAGCGATTTTAAGGCAAAGCTTCATAAATCTCGTGTGGACGACTGCGTCGATTCCAGCGTAGCGGAAAACCTCGTCGTCTTTTACGACAAACGCGGGAATAACCCATGAAAAGAACGATTCTGCACGTCTTCCCGGGGTCAGAGTTTCCACCAAAAGCTGTCTTGGCGCGTAAATAATTTTGTGCTTTTGCCGCAGGAGGCAAAACAAGATCAAGCATATAAGCGCTATAATCAAATTGAGAATAAGCGCCGAGACGAATTTGTTTGTGCTGTCCGTGGCTTCATCAGTTCCGTTGGTATCGTTCGCCATTTTTTTCAGTGAATGATTTTCACTGCTTTGTCTCACAGCTACACCCAAACTTGCGGGTGAATTCACCAGAGTACTAGATTTACAATCGTGATGGGCGCTATAGACAATTATAAATGTGACCACAAATCTGTCCAATAGAATCAACGGATTTGGTGATCACGTGGTGCCTGACTAGCCTTACACGTCCGAACTGACAACAAGTTAATGCACGAGACCCGTCTAGCAATTTCTGTCTCTTACTAGAGGGCAAACAACGCTTTCGTTGTGAAAACCTCACTCTCGTCAGCTTCAATACAGCAATGTAAAGACAAAAATAACACTTTCCGACTTTCCCCTTACACTGGGAGACCAAATCGCATGACATTTCTCGAAACACGAAATTGTACAGCAATCAGCAGGCAAAACAAATGTTTGTTTCAAGCATATCTAGTCGACCATGACGAAGAAGGCGTAAATTATATAACTTCAAATATGCAGATATCACTCACGATATTGTCACGCATGTGACTTCAAACATCAATGATTTGAAAATCGGTAGTAAACAATTAACACTTTGTGAGTGTCGATACGAAGGATTTTATATTTCAAGGATCAAAATTCGTCACGCGTGAGCAAAGTGCGAATTTCTGAGCAATGTTTGTTCGCGAAGGAGTATATATTTTACTTATCTTCCAAACAAAAACCAATGTTCTCGTGATTTCGAATGCAAACGGCCCGAAGCACATACTAGTTTTGAAGAGCTGGGAAACGTTTAGAGTTTCCGATAAAACCTTTATTGCTTCAGACGGTCTAAGTAGCACTATTCATCAATTATTATTTACATTTATTAGAGCTCTCAGCCGACACCTTTTTCATTCGTACTTTATATAAAAGACATTCTCCCTCAAAAACGCTGATATCAATTATCTATGATGCAAATATTAAACGGCCGTGAACCTTCTAATTTTGCAGCAATATCGCGTGTTTTTAAGTATTTAACTTGCAGTTTTTGGCTTATTTAAATAAGGGCTGGGAATCCGACAATTCGACCGGATGGGAGTTGGGAGGGAAGTTCCAATTGACAATGGAGAAAATATCAACAAAAAGTGCAATTTCCTGAAGGCTTTTATTTTCAGTTCTAAAAAGACCGTGATGTTTCTTAATGACACAAAAATAGAACCTTAATCGAATTTGGACGTTTCTGGATCATCTTTAACCTTTCTTCAAGTGATGTCCACACACGTACACATAAATATTCTAAAAGTCACTTTCCTGGGAACAAAACTCTTAGTAACATCCAACGATTTTTTTCTTCCTTTGTTAATTCTTTTAACCGGTAAAAATTATCTTTCCTTTGAGTGATATGACACACAAAAAAAATTTGTTCTCTAATAACTGGAGCTTTCTGCCGCATAGTCTAATGTTTGAGAAACCTTCTAGATCTATTTTTTTTTTTTCCCAAATTCTGGCGGTTCCGCCGAACACGTTTCGTCTGCTTCCAGTTTGTTCTAAAAAAACAAAAACCGCAAGGTTTGAAATGAGAACACACCATTCAGTTAAAGTTTGCTCTCTTTATGTTACTTGAGTGATTTAGAACAAAAAACCGCTTCAGCTATTATTCGAAGGTCCTTCCTGAGATTTTCTGCCAAAGCACCCTTAACTATTGTGACGAAGTTAAAACGAGACTCAAGAGTGGATGTGAGCTGCGGACGATTCGAGCGATAGCTCCTTGCTTACGTATTTTTTTTTTGAAATACTTGCTCAGTCGAAAAGCTGGAAATGCCAGTCCTAGAGGCAAAAAACCTGGCTAAAGATGGAGATTTTCTCTCATCGCATGGTGTTCCGTCTGGAAAAATTGACACTGACTTTTATTAAATTTCCATTAATTTAAAGATATACCAATAGATGATTTGACTGGTTACTAAATTGATTACAAAACTAAAACGAAAGAAGCTTAATTTGCCTCAGTCTTAATTCTTTTGGGTCGTCTTTACATTAGACGGAGCCTAACAGAGAACTTTTTCCTTTTATTAAAACTAAGATATTCGTATTAAATGACACCATCTTCAGCCACCTCAGACACTTAAAATATCAATTCCTATTTACTTATACCTACTGGCTCTGCTATAACAGGGCCGAGGCAAAAAACTTGGCAATACGTTTTACGCCGTGCAACTTGAGCAATATGTAATTAGTGTACACTTTTCTTATATATGTTATGACCTCTGTACTGGAAACACTTATTTAAGAATTCTTAATTCTTGAAGCCAGCACCTTCTTTTTAGTCCCATTTTACAACAAGTGTTAGACCCCACCCCAGGTCCCTAAACCATCGTCCACCACCCCCACCGTATTGGCGTCCAAACCACCCCGTCCCTTATACCTTGGGACTTCTGTTTTTTTCCTATTTATTTTTAGCTGAATCTCTTTGTGGTTTAAACTAAATTAAGCTTGATAAATTAACTCTAAAGCAGTGGTATCTATATAGTATTGCATACCTTTCCGGTTCTTTTCCACTGCTATACATGTAGCACTCCACTCTTCCCACTCTTCTCCCTTCTTGAATAAACATGCAGGACCGTGCACCATAAAATTCCGAAAGCTACACACGCTAAAAACAGTTATATTTTTCAAGGAACTAAGTGCTTTCCTATCCAACATACCATTGCGTCTGGGACACGATTAAAAATATAGTTACATACAGTTATGGTTACATGTATTATATAAAAGTGCATTTACCGACGAAATGACTACATCTGAACTAAGGGTAGTTTTAAAAATCCATGTTCAAACGTTCTCAATTTTTATGTTAACGATTTTTAAAATTCAATATCAGCAATTCCGAGTTATTCGGTTATGCAGTTATCACGTAATGTAACATAATCTCTTCAGTCCACGACTTTAGTTTCCCGTGCAGTTCCCGCTAGGCGGGTTCTTCGGTCAACGATTGTCTACTGGAAGGGTTTGGTGTGATATCAGGCGACATCTCTTCGTAGTCGTGTGAATAATCGCCATTTGTGGACGAAGAACTGAGGCCATACGCTGGTGGGACTCGATGGTTTCTTACATAACTTCGAGCAACTTCCTATAAAGTAAAGAAAAATACAGTATCAGTTGGCATAGCTATCCATAACAATTGACCTATAAACTGAAATTTTAAGGTGTCATCATGAGCAAAGAAGTTTAATAAATGGAAATTATCATTGGTACCTACACGGAGTGGCTAATCGTCCACTGTTTCCGCATCGAATTAGAATTTGGAAATTGTTGGTTTTTGTGGAGAGAGGAAAGAGTAAGACTCCGGGAAAAACCCTCGGAGCTCAGAGCAAGGATAAGAAACAACAAAATACTCGCCCACTCAGGGCAAATGTCAAGCTCGGCCATATTGAAGTAAATTTCTCTCACCTGTCATCTCATATCGTACAGTGTACGTAACACATCACAAATCAGACATCATATTACACGCCACATCACATTACTTCACAAAAGATCATACATCAGGTATCACGCACCACACATCACACATCACACAAGATGTCACTTACCTGTAGAAAATGCGGGCTCGCTTCTGTCAAACCAGAGGCCATGTTAAGTGACAAATACATCGAGGGTTTGAAACAATGCTGCTGAATAAACAAGAAAAACAGGATCGTAATGACGGGGAGAGGAAGCATGGCCAAGGACGCGGCGTATGACTCCTTCAAGCTCAGAACTCCGGTCATGAGCAGATGAAATACGATCATTCCCGCGATGATCCTGCAAAAAAGAAAAAAAACACGCACGCGCGCACGCGTTAACGCGTATCGAGGTGGAGGTATTCGTTAGGACAATTTTCTCATGAAAAAAAAAATAGGAAATAAAAAAAAAATAAAACAACTAGCGAAGAATTAGAGAAAGAAGTAGAGCAAGGGCACGCACGGCCGTGCCGCACAGCCGTGCCGCACAGCCGTCTTTTTTAAGCCTGATTTAAAGAACTGAGTTTAAAATCACAGAAAAACCAAAAAGGGTCTGGATGGAGTTTAACTGATAGTTGAGAATTGGTCAAAAATTTTAACTGCCAGCAGAGGAATGACGCACTTTTCAAATGAAAGCTTAGATCTGAGATCTGTAAACCTTCTACTGATACTGATGGCTGGGAAATCACACAAAACAAATTAACTTAGCATCCCAAAGAGTTTGTTTTGCAGAACAGTACTCGACAAATGACAGCAAACCATCAGGTCAAGTGTGGGTGGCTGACAATGGCGAGAATGGGAGCCCGGCCAGGGAATTGTAAAACGGAGAAACTTCAAAAATGAAAATGAGTTTGAGATTGTACAAATGAACTCTTACCTGTTGAATACAATTGGCCACATGCGTCCGCCACAGCTGTAGACTGGGATGTAAACACACAGTATCTGATGCATCCACGCGACATAACCAAACCCAAAGTAAATGGCAACGAACGGAGTGATGAGCGGAGCGAGGACTGAGTACGAGATGCCCAAGATCAGAACGAACAAATGGTCGGTGTACTGAAAAAGACGAGTCAACAAAATTTTACTATGGACATTCACAGTTAGGTCGCACACAAGACAAGGTTTTCAAAAGGACAGTAACCAAGGGAAGTTCAAATGTATCATGGACTGCCAAGGCGTCGCACAGTTTACAATAAAAATGACCCCCCCTCCTCCCCCCCACGCCATCCCCAAAGAAAAGGAAATAACCAATCAAAGACAGACACTATAAGGATCTCTTTAAAGTTACGCCTGTAAGCATACTTTTTGGAATAGGGAAAAAGAGGATGCTTGTGATGAGTGGAAAAAAAAAAAGCAGCATTGGGAATAAACCCGCTACTTAAGTTTCGTGACTTTAAGATGGCCGCCAGATACGCATGCAAAAATATCTAACTCTGCCTTCCAAAAATGCCAAAATACAGTCGAATCTCCCGTGAGCGACCACTCAAAATGCCAAGTTTAGGTGGTCGCTCACTGGAGGTGGTCGCTTACGAGAGCTTAGACCATACTGGGTCAAAATTATGCCTCATTAGCATGTGGTAATTTTAAGACATTTAATGTCATTTCTTTCAAGACTGATACCATACAGTGAATCTGTATATATTCTTTCAATTTTTAAATGTTTTATTCATGCAAAAAGTTAGTTTCGAGAAAAAATCCGGTACTTCCCATTGAGAAATTTACTACCCAGGAATGCGACAATGTCACAACACCTTATTATTCAATTTTTACTCTACTATCTGTCAAGTGGTCGTTTACGGTTGGTTAAAAACAAAAGAAAATTTCAAACGTTTAGATCTAAAAGTAGTCTCGGTCGCTTACAAGAGGTGGTCGCTTACAAGAGGATCCAAATGCAGTGATTTGACTTGGAAACTTTTGGTATTTTGGAAAACTGGTCGCTGAGGAGAGGTGGTCGCTTACGAGAGAACGTCGCAACCGGAGGTTCCACTGTATTCAGTTTACGCAAGGTACAATCACGCACAATTTTCATACACATAATTTGTTCCTTTAACTATCCTCTAAATTAGTGTTAAGAGATACAGATTTAACCATAGTATGATTTAACAAAGACAAAACGACAATTCAGCAAAGCGAAGGATACTCACCACTCGATCGTACATCACATAAGGTGGTCTCCAGGCCGCCTCGTCCTCTCTGGGAGTGTAACAAAACCACTTCCGTTTGATAGGGATAACAATCAGATAAACAACTCGCAGGAGTTCCAATGAAAAGCCTGTAAAGGAGCGCAGCATGATGTAGCAAATGAAGAAAGTGGCCCGTGCCGGCAGGGATTCCGCCAGGAAGGTTGGTATCTCCTCTGGCTTTCTTAACATTTCTTTCAGTTTCGCCAAAGCTCCTGACCCAACAGTCAGGAACAGAAACTGATTGACAATCTGTGTAAACACACCATCCATTGACGATATGATTCTAGAAACGTTGTAGCTTATTATTTCTACGTAACTCTAATATTTTCAAGCCAGGACAACGGTTTACTTTTGTTTGGAAAGAAGGCAGAAATCCGCCTTCTATACTGAGAGCCCTGTGTGCTCAAAAGACACACGATAGAGATACAATAAATATGTTACTAATCTCACCTTCTCGGTCCGCACTGTAAGTTATGGATCCTCGTTTTTTTCCCTTCGATTCATGACTCAACCGCAAAGAGTAAAACTCGGTCCGAAAAATTACAGTACAGATCTCAAACACGGTTAGCATGTGGTAAATAACTCAGTAAGGTGGAAAAATTCCAAAAAAATATTTTTAGTGGTTACAACAGCTGAAAGAATGAACGTGATTTACGAATTAAATGCTTGATTTTTCCTCTGTTAGAGTAAAAGCCACAAACAAATTTCAAAACTAGCCTAAGGGTAGACAGAGTGACAATTTCATTACCACAAAGATGAAGAGTTTTCCCAACACAGACTTGTCCACTTCACTCTGGCACGGTATTCCTTCAAACTTGGTAATCTTTTCCAGAATCTAAGAAATTAAGAAAAGGACAAAGGAACGAGTTGTGGCAACAAAAACTCTATGCTACTACCAGATGGACCCAATGGCTAAAACACAGTCCATAATTGAAAACGAAGCTTTACTTCTACTGTTAGGCCCTATCGTCAACACTATTCCGTTATGAAAAAGTAGCTTTTCGAAAACGCTCTTCAAACCGCAGGAATTTAAAAGCGCAGGCTTTGTGTTTTAGTGTACACGGAAAAAAAATTTGAAAGCAAAGCTTTTCCAATTTCGAAAATGATGACATCACGACAATCACGTGATTTCCCTGCCAGGGTTTTGCTCAAACACATACATGTATCCGAAATGACCGGTGATTGTCGCCGTTTTAAATTCCTGCGGCGTAGTGTGGACGGAAAACATTTGATGCGTTTTCAGCGTGAAAATACTGTTTTCCAATTTCTCCGGCGTAGTGTGGCCTAAACTGTAATTGAAATAACCTTCGACCTGCCAGCTGCGTGACAAAAATAATTTTGTACCTTCTTTTTGTACTCCATTGTCCCCTTGAATCTTAGACAATTATTTTTATAATTCCTGTACGAGATGATGGAAAGGGGCAGAGAAGGCCAGTTTGCACAGCACAATGATTCTTCAGTTTCTTTTACATAATATAGGCTACACATGAGTTGGAAAATATGCAAGCATGTTAAGTGAACAAACAATGTCACATTTACCGGTATTTATAGACTTACCAGTGGCAAAACTGCGAAGAATACCCACAATGTTATACTGGACAAAAAACCTTCAATAATCCCCCTCACAAATTCAGAATAAGATAGCACTGAAAACAAAATAAATAAATAAAATAAACAATGATAACTCGGAGGAATTTAAAGCATATTACTAACTAGATTTACATTCTTGATCATCTGAGTAGAAAATGTGCCCAAGAAAATATTTGGCTTACACAACAGGACATATTGAAAAGAAGGGCTGTTGACAGCATTATTTTTTGTGAAACACCTCTGAGACTTGGACCAGGAAATATTCAAAACATCTTCAGACCGTCAATGTAAATCTTTGGAAGTCTTCAGATATGTTTGGCTAATCTGCGATAATCTGTGACTCCCCGAATAAAAATCTCATGCCTGTGACTCGTAAAACAGTAGGCAGGTACATGATATTAGGGGACTTTAGATCTGAGTACCAGTACAACTTTTCAATTCTAGTTTGCTGACTTCACATTATCACATCGCATACCCATGTCATCCCATGAGCTACCCTCTCTACCTAAAACCAACATGAAAAGCGAGGGCTCTGGAAACATCACTGGATTGAAATTCGAAAATCGTACTCGTCTTCAATCTCATACTCGTAGCCCAATCCAAAGTTCCCTATTGTCTTACCTGGTTCTAGAAAAGGGACCACTTTTGCAAGGTTTTGTAAAGCAATTAAAGATGAGATGAAACCAACAGGAACTGTCCAGAAAAACACCAGCCAAAATATGGCACCATAAATCAGTGCTGTGCAGAATTTTCTGTCAAAACAAAAAGCACACACACCTGACACAACTACGCAATCAACTACTGTGCATTCTATGAAGTTCATTTGTGTGTAGAAAGTTTTGCACAAGTGAAAGCCTCTTTGCAGCCCTCAGCGCAGCTTTGTGTTACCATAGTAACCAACATTTGTTTGGTTTTTGTGACAACCGATGATAACTTTATATGCTCCAACAAAGCAAAGAAACTGTACACTTCTAAGGGTATGGTACAAATAACCATTAAAAACAGACTAATCGAATTTAGGATTAAAGTTTATGAGCCAGTCAAAGTACCGGTATTACAATGTTTGTAGAGAGGTTGGTAACTTTGATTTTTTAAAAAAAATACTTTACAGCTGTAGATAGAATCACTGAGCATTAGATGCTTCTGAAATAATGTGATAGGTACATTTATCAAAAAGGTTGGGCACATCCTTAGCTCTCATTATCTAATAAATGTTTTCATTGATCAATTTTCTTTCATCTGGGCCAGTACAAGATATACATGCACAGTCATAATAATACATGTATATGTAGAAAGTCTTTATCAGCATACCTTCGTCAAACGATAACTTTGTTGTGTTGTTTATGAATAAAAAATGTCAAAAAAAAAAGCATACCTTCGCCAAAGACCAACACCAAGATTGCTCCAAATTACATTTGACACCTCTGGTGCTTGCATCTTTTCTATATGCAATGGGGAGTTGTCCCATTCTACTTGCAAGGCTGTCGTTGCCATACGCAAACTTCGGAAAATCACAAAAGCACATGGAAGAGTGTAATGCTCTTGGTTAACATCATCCTCTAGCTTGGTTTGTAGTGTCTGCAAATGAAGAAAACCACAATCAAACCAAGTCATGTTGAATTCAAGACAGACTAACAAAAATTAGATAATCAGGATCATTTAGAGGGCTTTAAAGAACCGACACAAAACTAATTAAAAATGATGATTTTGTTTTTTGGATGCTGCATTCAAAAATTGAATCACATTCATATCAGGATAGTGGTCAACAAACTGCAACATGATCTCTATCCCTTGATTTTTTACATGTGTTGATAACCCACTCCAGTCAGTACATTTGTTCCACAGTTTACACCCAATCATACATTACTTCACAAATTAATTTACCGTCAAGTCTCTCTCATAGTGTGTGATGGAGTCAAGCTTAGTGCCACAGGGATAGGAGCGATGGGTTGGTCTTTCTCCAGTGGTGTCATAAATAGCCTGCAAGACAAATAACACAACAAAGTCATGACTTTTTTCCTCTCTTTTTTGATATGTTTTCCCCTTTATTTCATATTATTATATGGCCAGCTCCGTGAGCGGGTCGTGAGTGGGCAAGATAATCAAATCCTGCACTGTGATTGGCTACCCAAGCGGGCAAGATGGAGCTACATATCTTGCCCGCTTGGGACTCCATCTCATTCCATAAACACGCAAAAAAAGAACTTGCCCAAAATCCAGCCATCTTGACCTCACACTTGGTCAATAACCCATATTTATTATATAAACACTAGTGAAATACCAGGATTTCTTCTTTTACAAAAAAATCATATCTTCATCCCGCGCAGTGAAGATACTATTTTTATCTTTCACGTGTGAGGATATTGGTGTCACCATGGTTACTAACATGATAATTGCTTAAACTGAACTTAGATGTGTTGCTGTGTAATCAAAACATAATCGGATCTTCCTCAGATATCTTCAGTTATCTTCGGAAATCTTTGGTAATCTTTGGAAATTTTCGGAAAATGTTCGGAAACATTTGTCTGGCCTTCGGACAACTTTTGGAGAATCTTCGGAAATCTTTGGAAAGTGTTCGGAAATCTTCAGAAAATCGTAAAAAAATTGTCATTAGCATGTTTATATAAAAAACAGAACAATACATGCCCGCTTGTGGATATGAATTTTACCTTCTCGTGTTCAACTTGATATCTCACTCGTTCGCTGCGCTCACACATGAGATATCAAGTTGAACACTCGAAGATAAAATTCCTATCCACGCTCGGGCATGTAATATCCTCTGTTTCACATATACATACATATATGCACATATAAATCATGCATTTAAATAGACTATGAGCAGTTGGTTTTCGTTCCGAAATCCTCTGCTTGATCATTCTTCCTTTTGCTATGCATTTTGTATTTTGTTGCACATAAGGAAAAAATGAGATCGCTTGAAACCTAGCTTTTAAAATACTTTTCACTTCAGGATACCCGTAGCCTGTGTACGCAGACATACATGTATTTCCGGCTGTCGCTTGTCTCCGTCGAAAATAACAACAAAACAAAAGTTTTGACATCCCTGTAATTAATCTCTCACTCGGGTTCGCAGATGGCAGAGACAGGTGAGAGCCGGAAACATGTCCACTTTCACAGACTAGGATACTGGTGTTTTTTATACCTTGCAGATTTGAAGATAAGAAGATTTGACTTTGATGAGCAATCACGCCTCAGTCATACATTAGTCACCAGGCTGAGATAATTCCCATTAAGGTTTACAGTTTATTAGGGTTTACAGTTAACTGTATTACATTTTGATTTTATAATATGTTTTGATTTTATTATATGTTAACTTATTAGTTACTTATTAAGTTATAATATTCTTTACAGGGCCATTCTGAAAACCACTTTATGTGAGATCGCCCCCTGTATAATAAAATAATTATTATTATCACTTATTATCATTTATCATCAAATCTGCTTGTGTTCCCCTCACAACACAGTTACATTCCACAAATTACACACACTTTTAAAAGAAAGTGATGTATCCAATAGTCCAGGGCTAGTATATTTTGCAGTCAGACTAGTTTACAGTTTTATATTTAGCCTTGTTCAAAGAGAGTCAAAGCTTGGAATCTCCAAACTTAAAGAAATGTTCCCCGGTTTACTTACTTTAGAACGTTCCAGTTTCCACACCAAACTGTCATGTTTATCGATTAAATTCTGCCATTTCCTTAGATCCTCAACCATTATCACATCCTCCACCTAAAACAGGATATTGATAATTAGGAAGAATAATTATGACAGATTCTGCCCAAAGTTTGAGCAACACAGAGTTGTATGTGCAAAAATTATTTACTGAAAATCTGCTCATAGCATGTTAACATTTTGAATACTAAATGTACTTGAAACATCTCACTGTAAGTCACTTCTCTGAGCGACCTTGCCATTAAACTGTCTGAAGCATTCTTGAGAAAGTTAATGTCAAATCCCATAAAAATGCGTTAAGCATGGGTTATAATTTTGTTTTCAACCAACATGAAATTTATGTCCATAATTAAAATATGGATAACTTCAAATTCATTTTTCTGTCACAGGCACAGCTTGCCCAGCTGCATGTATTGTAAAGCCTCAATAAGTTCCTCTTACAGGTATTCCAAATATTACCATGTTATGCTAGGTTTTTTTGATAACTTTCTTTTGGCCATAACTGCTCAAATGTTTAGCAGAAACCATCTTAAATTGTCACTGTGAACTAAATACCACCTTAATCACATACATTACATGCATTAAGCAATGCACACAGAGAACTGGATAATGTAAACAACTCTGACTAGTATCACAAACTTACATTGTCGGATAAGGTCTAGACAAGATAATAAATTAAATTAAAAGTCACATGTTCACTGCTCAAACATCACATACTTGCTAATTGCAAAGCAATACATAAAAGTGAGAAACAAAGATACCTATAATCAACATTTTCTGACATGTACCTGTAAGGTCTAATATCTTATGAATTAGAGTTTTGTAGAATCCCGATTTTTCGATCTACCTAGGGAAATGCTAACTGCTTCAAAAAATTGGGAGGTCTGAAAAAGCAAGGATAAATTCCTCCTTATGATACATATGTATTTGTGCAGAGGCAACAAAAATCTACTTTGAATAATCAGAAGACTCCAAAGAATCAAGGGTTCGAAATGTAGGGATTTAATTTTTTTCATGCAGTACACAGTCTGATTTTATCTCTGCTCAAGATATTTTTTTCCCAAATTATCCATTTCTATTCCCACCAAGAAGACTTCTTTATGTGAACGTGCATTGAAAATGGGCATTATTTTTAAAATTAGTATGGTTATATGTGTAATTATTTCTTGAGATCTGCCCAATGTATCTGGAGATGATCGTGGCTGGTTTTACTATCAGAGTTAAACATTATTAGGGGTTTCACTAAGGGCTGGGCACCAGGCAAATTGACCAGCTGTACGTGAGGACAATTTTGCCCGGCTGGTTTGACCATCTAGCAGAAAGTTTTTCAATCAAAGAAGTTCAGTTCTAATACATGTAGATAAAATTGTGTGCTATTTGGAATTTTTTAAATACAACTTTAAAACAAACCTATGCATACCTGGTCTGGGAAAAGTTCTTCAACATAACTTTTCATGCTCTGTTCATTTTGGTACTAGTGTATACAAGAGAAATCAATAAATTAATCTAAAAACAAACCCGCTGCTGACATAGTGCTGTACTAGGTATGTACTGTTGATGTAATTTTAAGTCTTGTGAAGGTTGACATGGTCTTGATGTCAGCTGACCTGCTTTGAGGCTCTATTTAATGTATCAGGGGTTTTTGCGATACAGGATATTTAGGTAAAAAATTAAAGGATAAAGGATATTTTTTGGGGGGAGAGGATTAATGGGATATGGGATATCAAGATCAGATAAAACAAGAAATGCAGTAAAATCGTCAATTTTTGCAATTGGAGCTAGTACATGTAGAGTAGGTCAAAAATCAACGGGATGTGGAGTACACAGACCCTCCTACAATGTAATTAATGGGGTCTCTGCTTTAAATCCCTCTGATCAGTTGTAAAGTTCTTGTTTTAGGATTTACATCTAGGCATAAGTTACATGTATAATTTGATTAGTAGGTAGTCTTTATTTAATGATTGACGAGGATACCACAAAGTAGTATGTACATGTACTAATAAACTAGTGGCCCTCTTACAGGATAATAAATATACTAGAATGAAGATTTGCACGAATAAAAGTTACTAAAAACTTTATAAAACTATGAAATAAATGTAAACACACGATAAGATATTTATAAAGTAAAATGATTAAGAAACTTAACAGAGATTAAGTACTATTAGTGACTCTACTTTTCTCATCTGAAGAGGTAACACATTCCATTCCTGGGAAGCAGTCACAGAAAAAGTTCTTTCACCTTCTGTTTTTAGTGTTACATGCACTCATAAAATGAGAACAAATGCATTTCTGGTGAGGGAGGGAGGGTAGATCCCTAAATCCCCCTTTCCTTGATAAATAGCCACTTCATGAACATGCCACTGCTAATCCCCATTTATTTTCATGTTTATTTCTACTTTCATTTTCATTTTAATTTCCTCCCTTCTCCAAAAACAAAATCTTTTCCCTGAAACTACCAGAATCTCTACTGACGAATAGTATTGGGTAGTGCAAATTATTTTGGAGACCTTTGAGAGAAAAATTAGACAGCCAATAGGAGGAGACTGCTAGGGCGGGGAGCGGGGAGGTGATGGTTTGGAGAGGAAGTAGTTTTGCCATGTAACGTACATATCATGTGGCACATACCTTCACAGGTATATCCCTGATTAACACTGCATATTGGTGCCCTCTTCCATTAGTCAGGTATTCCTGGCGATACATTATGTATATCTTCCATTCCTCATACAAAAGATAACAAATAATTATTGTGTAAAACCATGCTGATATCACATGTGCCCAAAATTTCGACGACTGAGGTGCAACGTTCGACATTGCAATCCTATCCAGGCCGTGTAAATCTCCTTGGCCGAAATAGTTCAGGGGCAGAAGAACAGCGATTCCATACGGCATGATTACCAGGGATATCTTCACACAGAGTCGTAAAAAACGCATGTAAACAAGAGCATCGATACCAGCATAGTAGAACACATCATCGTCGTTTGCCATGAAGGCGGGAATTATCCACGCGAAGAACGAATTTGGTAGCTTTCCCAGCGGGAACATCACATCCAGCAAAAGCTGGCGCGGAGAGTAAATTTGCTTTAGTCTTGGCCGTAAGAAAGAGAATAATCCCAGTGCTACGACAGCTACTGCGAGATTAATCACAATCGACGACACAAACTTGTTGGTGCTTTCAGCGCCATCGTCTGGTGGTGTGTTATTTTTGCCTTCGGTGTTTTCGATGGCCTGTAGAGCAACCTCCCTTAGCTCCCCCAGCTTTAAGAACACATTTCTGGCCATCTTCACTGTAGACAATCGCGAGAATTAATCAGTTTACAAGCAGCTGATCTCAAGATACATGTAGTTGAGCATGGTCAATTCCGCCATGTTTTCGAGTTTTCTGCGAAATGTTTGGCGAGAAGACTGAGACTAGTGAGAACATCCGCTGGCCAAAATATCACGAGCAGTGAGCCCGTGTGCCGGAAAAATGCACACAGGCTGCCCAACGCATAATGCCGTGATGATTGTATATTTGGGTTATTGACCAAGCTTGTTCGGTCAAGATGGCTGGATGTTGGTCAAGTTCTTTTTTTGCACGTTTATGGACCGAGACGCAGTCGAGGTCCATAAACTCGCAAAAAACGAACGAGGCTAATATCCAGCCATCTTGACCGAACAAGCTTGGTCAATAAAGGATTTATTGTATGGGGAAATTTTTCTTGCAGGACACGGCGGGTAGTCCCGAGCGGGCAAGATAGCTCCATCTTGCCCGCTAGGGTGGCCAATCACAGCGCAGGTTTTGATTCATCTTGCCCGCTCACGGAGCTAGCCATATAATAAATGTGTTTTATTGTATTATCAGTTATAACCTTGGTAAAATATAACCTGTTTCAGGGTCTTGGTCAATGGCCATTACCATTGGCTAGGCAAAATATAACGAGGTGAGAAAGGCTGTACCTTTTAGACGAGATAAATACTGGTATACTGATTACTCTCTAGCTAGCACGAGTCTCGTGCATCAGTCAACACTTTTTTTTAGCCCACCCAATCGGTTTTTGGCTCATCCCACCTGATGCCCATTACATGGCAGAATCTGGGCTGTCACTAAATTTAGAGCCTTATTGTGCATCGCTGGAACGCTAGAATTGACACATGAAGTAGCATACGGAACTGAATTGTTTATAGAATGCTTTCCGGCGACGACATGTCTGGTCGTGGATTGATTTACGAAAAGAATTTTCTCACTTCTAAAAAACAACTTTATTGCCAAGCGCTAGCTAAATATAACTTGACACAATCGAATGAAATTCGCATACTGCATAATAATGGAGGAAGCTGCTTAACAACTTTCAAGGAAGGTGACCCCTGCAGAGACTGCAGTTTCCTTTGTCTTTTTTATTTCTTTTTTTAGTCTTTTTGTTTCTATTCGATCAAGTGATTCAGTTATGTTTGTTTGGGGGGAACATAATTTCCCACAATTCACCGATGGCGTAGACACCTGCGTGGCGCTGAGGCGTGATATCTCGGACATACTGCTGCTTCATGTATTCAAATAAGCAAAACAGCTAATTATGTTTGGAATAACTTTGAACTGTGTACCAAAGTAGCAAAAAACACCGTCAATATTTTATTCGACCACCTGCCTATGTATTACAAACTAGATTGCTACGATCGATTAAGACCATTGCAACCGGCCAATAACAAGGCGCCAATTTTTTTTTTCAGGGGCAACAAGACCAGAAGACGACAACAAATAATGTGATTATCTCGTATTTTCTCTTGAAAACGGTATATAATACTTTGCATTTTAAACAAGCCACAAAACGTTATTTTGGGCAACTTTCATCAAGCGGTTGTGAGGTCAAACCTCGCCACTCGAACAAGAAAACGTTGATTTTTCGGCGCCAGTCAACAAAATTACTGTATTTAATTTCATCGTCTCGCGAGGTTAATTGAAATCGCTATATCGACGGAAGTTTGTAAACATGTGAGTTTCAATGTAGGGCTTATGTTAACAAATTCTAGCTTTAGATCTCCCCGCGTTAGTTTTTGGGGCTAATCTGCCTTGAGAGATTTACTACAAGTTGTCTGACAGGCCGCCACGAAGTATCAAGAAAAATTAGTATTTGACGTTAATTTATGATCATTGGTTCTGATGGCGAAAATAGAGGATAGAGCATTGGACAATTA
Organism: Orbicella faveolata; assembly: GCF_042242905.1. NCBI lineage: Eukaryota > Metazoa > Cnidaria > Anthozoa > Scleractinia > Merulinidae > Orbicella > Orbicella faveolata. The sequence continues at coordinate 16,415,580 of NW_028301564.1, forward strand.
CGCTAATGATGGCTCACAAAGTGATAATGAAAGCAATGACGATCTTTTCCCCATCACGACAAAAAATGCCGGGAAAATTAAGAGACATCGAAAGCGGAGTTCTTCTTTACCGGTTATTGAGGCGACTCATACTGGACTTTGGAAAGGAGTGGCTGCAGCGACAGATATGCAGTTTGTCAAATCTAATAAAGGAAGCCATTCCCGAACGGAGCAAAAAGAGAAGCCGTGGAAGGGTTTTCCAGCGAATGAATCTGCGGGGATAGAACAGAACTCACTCAGCGAGCACCATCCGACACGAAGAAGCTCGAGCATGCCAGAATTTTACTCCCCTTCATCAGAAAGCAAAAAGGATGGACTTTTCCGCAGGCATCACAAAACTAAAAGAAGCGGGTCAAAGTCGCGGAAGAGAGTTGCTGGGACTGTAACAACAGATTTAGAAATGCAAGAAGACGAAGAAACATTCAAACTACCCATAATATCAAGCGAATTCATTCCTTCAGCCAAGTGTGGCTCGGAAGACCAAAATGGCAACGAACTGGAAGCACTAAGCCAGTCTGTGGAGAACACGAAAATTCAACGCAAAACTTATCTACCTCGTATTAACAACTCCAATAACGGGGGTGTCTTCATGAAATCAAGATAAGGAAAGAAAAAAAACATACAGTGCGGACACAAGAATACGTAAGTGCTTATGTTACACATAAAAAAAAATCAAACAAATTGACCATTTTTTTGGTTGTTTTGCTTACGTGACTCGGTGGCTCTTGCATGGCTGGATATAAAAACCATAGTGAAGTTTGAGTTTTGGAAAGCCACGCTGTGTAAATTTGTTTTATACAAAAGAATGGAAAACATCTGCTTGCAACTTTTTATTCTCCAACTGGGTTTGTGGATGATTTTTTGCGAAAACATTTACGCATTTTTAGGGCAAAATACACGCAAAATGTATCTGCGTGTATGCGATACATACAAACAGTAACGAGAAGATTGGGAAAAAAATATTGTACATATTTCTGTAAATAATACTCTTGTTTAGCTTTACAAAGATAATTTTTTTTTTGAGCCAAAATGTTTGCAACGTGTGTCCTACCAGTTTGCAGTTTGCTCTTTGCCTACAGCGTGCGAACTTCAACAACATAGAGTTAACATTAAAAGGAATTATTTCTGTAATAGATTAGCTTCGTCAGCAAATGTTTATCTTACGGAAAAGTAGGACATTTATTTACATTAAATGTAGAACTAAATTATGCATTTGCGAAGGAGTTTTGTAGTGATATTTTTAGCAAACGAAGATGTTGATGGGATTGCCAACTTTGCTCAGTTTATTTTCGTGTCCTAGATTTCAATCATTGACAAAATATGCCCATATCTCCTTTATCCTTATCAAAAGTCGCCCGCTTGCAACTGAACTCGGAGATTATCCCCAGTGTGTTGAGCCAAATGAATTGGCTTCTAATTTGCCGCCAACTTGGCAGAATATATGGCTAGCTTAGAGAATAGAATATTGAAAAAAAATTCCTAATTTATTTATTGGATTTTCAGGTAAATACCAGAAGCTATTATTCTGTCAAAGGGTTCACCGCACTGTGACTTGATTAATGCCAATTCACACATCCATGATACATTTTGATACAATTAGCATTAACCATACATTGTATACGTTAGTCCCTCTCAGACTTCATTCAAAAAGCCCGTGCACAATGCATTATATCTCGTTTTTCTTTTATTTCAATACTCTTCATTATGTCTTACAATAGGCCGGAGAAATCAAATACATCAAAGTACCTGTTGGTGAAATTTTTTCGATGACTGAATAATGATTTTCCAAAAAAAAATCGACCAAATACTCGTTCTGAGGCCAATGTTAACTTTCAATAATAGTTAAAATAGTTTCAGGCATTAACATTTTTCCCAACGTATTAATTTCTTGCATCAAATTGAGTCGCAGTCATTTCAAAGTAAGTATATTGAAAAAGCACTCGTTTCTTCCATCTATGGAACCATTCTGGGCGCCAGAGGCTCTGTTTATCTTACGCGCAATTTATTAATCCCCAGTTTAAGTCAAAGGTAATTATTTCTGATGCTCGAAATCAATAAAAGAAAGTAAAATCGATTGAGGAGCCGTCGAATCTAGCTCACATATGAGTCGACAAACACATTTTGACAAAACTTCGTTGGAAATCATTCTTCAAATATGTTTTCTTTAACTTAAGTAACTGATTAATTGAACTTGAATAAGCCGAAAAAATCAAAGGGAATTTAAAAAACCCCGACGATAAACTTCTTTATTGGATTTTCTTATTTTCTTTTGTTTGTTGTTTTCATCAGCCACGTACATTTCAACTTGCGATTTCGTTCTGTGTTTTTCGGGGGAAGGGAAATAAAAAATAACGCTTGATTGCAGGTTATGTACATTTAGGTTACACGGTGCAAATTTTCCATCAGAGCAAGGTAACTATCCCACTCATTTCTCGATACAATTGTGATTAAAAAACAGCTAAACATTATTTCAAGAAACCCTTACAACAACTAAGACATTGTCAACAAGCATCGTTTGCGATCAGTTTGAACGGAAGAATGACAATCTGTTAGCCGGAAATGGAAGAAAGTAACAAGGCTGGAACCTAACCTCGTACCAGTTCTCATTCGAATTCTGTTTGACGTGGGAGATCTGGGTTCTAGATTTGCTATTGAAACCCAGTACGTCTTGCTAGCTTTTCTCATTTGCCCGAAATATACATGCTGGATTACACTGCAATGCAAATGAGAACCGTTAAACGTACAAAGGGCTACTAGATTCAAATTCAGGCATCGTCTGATGCCTTCTTGGGTAATACTCTTTAAAAAAATAAAGAAATAAAATAAATAGGAATTTGAAGTTTCACATCCCACGGGAAGGCTCTTCCTCAACTGTTTCCAGATCGAGTCGGAATTTAGAAGTGTTGGTTTTTGAGGAGGGAGGAAAACCGGAAAACGCGCACAAAATGCTCGGAGCAAGGCCAGAACCAACAACAAACTCAACCCACTTATGACGCGGGGGCCGGGATTCGAACCCAGGCCACATTGGTGCGAGGCGAGTGCTCTAACGACGCCCCATTACTCTACTCAGTTGTATGAGTAGCGCTGGGGACTTGGGAAGACCCTAACGCCTGGGAAGACCCCAAGATACAACCGGGGCTAGTGAATAACGCCAACCGTACGTAAACTGGCTATCCGGTGGATAAGTGTCAAGAAAACAAACTTCGTTGTCCGGGCAGTGAATAGCCATTTATCCCCTGGATAGCGTTGTCCTTACCTTGAACAACTGGGGCCAGCATCACATACAGGATGCTGTTCATACTACAGAGGCCGTAGTCAGCCGTAGTTCAATTCTGGCTCACTGTCTCTGCCACGCTGCGTTCTCGTGAAGGAGGGTGTCTTTCTTCCAAGAGCATAGTGTTGCGTGAAAGAGAGGGCCATATTTGGGACTAGTTGCGAGTGCGGTATTGTATAACATGACGTGCACCATCTCTTAAATACATGTTCCTCAGAGAATAACCACTGTGACGTTTTCACCGGGATTCTGAGTTGTGTTTTCGGCAAGACTACCCTGGGTGTCAGAGGTTTCTCTTGCGCGGTTTTCGGTGTCGGTCATTCGACCGCCGAAGCGAAGCGAAGTATTTCCGTCCGCCGCGCGCGAGAAAAAACCTCTGGTACCCAGGGTAGGGCAAGACTGTCACAGTACCTCAGCCTGACCAGCTGCTGGTAGCTAGTTACAATGGATTATCCAGAGGAAGAGCTGAAACAATATGTATAGTCACCAACGTTCTCTTTTGCCTTTAAAATGAAACAGGCCCATGCAAATCCGAAAAAATCCTTTAGAAAAACACATTCGAAAAGACTTCCTAAGAGAAACGGCCTTAGAATCAGTACCTACGTTAATGGGACTCTTTCTGGATATTCTGGAAATAAGCAAACTCCGTGAGCAAGGCCAGAGACTGAGGACAAAAGACACAGAAGAAAATCCCCACGAAAGCCAACCTCGTTCCCAGGGTCTCTCTTTTTCTCAGAAAGACCCTGGGAACCAGGTTGGACAATAGCACGATAGAGACGGGCGAAAAAACAACGACGACGACGCATTACTAAGTCACGTCACATTTTAATTTAGCTAGTTCCTGACACAGAACACTACTATTACTACAAGAACATCACGCTTTAACATAACAAAAACATCGAGTATCTTGGACAGTAAAGCAGCCATACTGCGCCAATACTAGAGCTGTACTTTGCATACACTGCACCAATACAGCCGCCATATTGTGCCAATATAGGAACCATATTTTGCATGGATTTAGCCACCCTATTTGACACCCACAAAGCAGCAGCATTTTGCACCAACATGGCAAGCACGTTGCGTTAGCATTGCATCCGAATTGCCTCAAAAATGTCGAAGATTTTGTTAGCTTGTTTTTTCTGTGCTTAACTGTCCAAGGTACTCGGTTACTTCTATTTCAAATCGATTCCTTTAGCTTTGCAGCTACCATCGCAAGTCATTCCTTGTCCAAAACAATGGACTTTACTCGAGTCATTAAAATATCCATCCATTTTACGGATACTGTCCCCGCGAGTTGGCAGCGGAGTGCGGAGCTTGCGTCATGCTCGATGACACGTTTCCATGAAAGTTCACAAATTGCTGGTTGCCATGGTAGTAGTCCCCAGACCCTTTCCCAGCAGCGTGCTCGCTGCCGGTCATAAAAAACGCGTTAGAAGACGATCCAGTGGGCTGGGAGGCGTTTGGATACGCGTGTGCGCTGTGCACGGGCGCGCCTTGATTCTGGGCGTGTTGAGACTGCGCGCCGTACAGGAACTGGTCGTTGCGATGTTTTTGATATTTTTTGTTTTTGTAATGCGGTTTAGAGTTGCTGGCCCCTTGCTGCATGGGACCGCGAGGCGTCTGCTGGTTTGGCACCTGTGAATTGTACCCGCCCATGTGTATATTCTTGCCCTGGTACCCTGTCATCGACCGCGCTGCCCGCCACGTGGGATGATGCTGATTAGGCACAAACGGTGGGGCCTGGTGTAGAGGGATGGGCTGCTGTTGTTGTGGTTGTTGTTGTTGTTGTTGCTGCTGTGGTTGTTGTTGTTGTTGTTGTTGTGTTAGACCCGGACTGCTCCTGTCTATCGAGTTTCGCTCAGTGAAACTTGCGTTGTCTTGCATTACTGGTGGGATTTGAGCCGGGTGATAGGCCTGAACGGACGACATAAAATATAGACAAAAAAATAAATAAATAAAATGACAAAAATGTTCCCTGACCATTCATTTTCGAAGGTAGATAAACATGGCCGGCGCCCAAACCCATTTCAATCTTTCTCCGGCAATCTTAACCCCTTTAGGTTTTTCCTTTGTTATCGATCTGTTGCTTTCATGACCAGCTACATAGCAACAAACAGGCACGATCTTGTGCTTGGGCAAACTGCTTGGTGAAACTCCTTTTCTGAAGACCCGTCCACCCTAATGCGTTTTCACCTTTAAAGCGCACATTTTTTGATGGGATTTCGCCCACCCTCCACACTAAAAAGATCGAAAACGCTCATCTTTTTCATCTAAAATGCATACATATTCAAACGCCGTCCAGAGTAAAGACTTTTGAAAAGGGAGCCTTTGGAAAACGCTAGCAAATGATGGTTGTGGTATTTTCTCACAACGTATCAGTGTGTTAGTGCAGAAGAGGAAACACTTCGAAAACGGTAGTGCGGACGTGAAGCTTCCATGCATTTTCAGTACGAAAACGCATCATTTCCGCAGTAACATTGTGGCTGTGTATCAAACCAGTCCTCGTGCAAAACTTTTCATATTAAAGTGAGCCTGTAGGAGGGGGGGGGGGGGGGGGGGAAGACACATTTCCATTAAATGGTTTCGCACAAAGACTTTGTTTTGACAAGGAGGCAACTCGGAAATGGCCTAAAAAAATGTAAATGTGAATCTTATTTATAGTGGTCATGCACTTAGCTATACAAGCACTAAGCTTAGCTAGTTTACAGGCATGCCACTGAAACAAAGGAAACAAATATTTCAATCAACGGGGAATGCACGCGCACGCAAAACCCATTCACACACGCGCACCGGCGCAGAGACAGGCGACGTTTGTTTACCTGCATCTGCTGCTGGTAGATCATTTGCGGCACTGCAGGAGATAGTTGCTGACCCATAGACACCGCAGGATGAGGTTGCAAGTGATCCTGGGTAGGCATCTGGTACATCGATGGATAATACATCATCTGCTGGTTCGCCCACTGCTGGTTGTTCAGTTGCACGTGGTACTGTGGCGAAAACATTGACAGTTAACAGTTTGTTAGCGTAACGAAATATCAAAAGCTTTATGGTCGTCGCAGGTGACGAGGCAGAAAAAATGATACAGTGGAACCCTGGGCCGGGTTGTCCAAAGCCCGATTAAGCTAACCCAGGATTAGCGACAGCTTTGGTTTAGTTTTGTAACTAGTAGTAGTCAAAGATTATCAGACTGCGTTCGACGCCACCATTTTGATACCATGAATGATTTCAGAAATATTATCAGTTACCTGACAGTTCAATTCTCCCATAATTTTTATGAATTAAACTAAACGGCACTTAAAATACATTACAACTAGTATTAATCAAAGATCACAGCAGTGCGTTCGCGCGCGTTCTTTGCATGTTTGGTCTACTTTGGTGGCATCCGAAACTAAGTTTGATCGATCGAATGACTGATGACGATCTGCATGTGAAGTTGCTTGCGGTAAAAGTGTTTTTAATTAAGTACTAACTTGTACTGCACAAACTATTTTCCAGGAAAGGCATTTGAACTGTTGGCGACACTTAGAATTCAATTTCAGATCGCCAACATTTGTAACAAAAATTTCTTGAAGAAATAAAGTTTTGACCCGCGACCCTGCAAGACAGCGCGTTGCCAAATGTTTTGCATTTGTTTACATTGCTCGAAGTTACATCTTGTTTTCACAAATGAAAAAGGTGAATTAACCATTCTAACCACAAAACACGGCCTTTTGGCGAGTTACACAACACAGAAAGTCTGTTTTCTGACAACCAATTATGGCCACAACGAATTTGCTGAGCTACAAATCGGAAAATTTATTTTTTGACCACAGATCGGAGGGTCATCATGGCCATTTGCCAAGCTACATGAAAGATTTGTTTCCTTACCAAACTAATGGCCATTTGCCGTCGCCGAGCTATACAACATTCCTTCCTGATAACGCAGGCTTTAGCTACTTGTTGTCGAAGGCTGTCCCATGGGTTCACCTGTAAGCGCCATCTTGGCAAATTTGGTGATGGAACACGTCGAAGAGAGAGCGTTAAGTACTGCACCACACCCCCCTAAGTGGTGGTACAGATATGTCGACGATAGCCATGTTTGCCTCGCCCGTGAGCATCTCACTAGATTTCACTCCCATCTCAACTCGATCAACCAGCACATCAAATTCACAGTCGAAGAAGAGAGTGATAGATCCATCGCATTCCTCGACACGAAGACAACTAGAAATACTGATGAATCAATTAAAACCAGTGTTTACAGAAAAGCAACCCATACCGCCAAGTATCTCCATTTCAACTCTCACCACCCTTTGCAACACAAACGCTCAGTGGCCAGAACCCTCCTTGACAGAGCAAAGAATATTCCGTCGACTGACGAAGACAAAAAGTCCGAAGTAAAACACGTGGTGGACGCACTCAAAACCAATGGTTACACGGACCAATTCTTAAAAAGCTGCCACGGAACCAAACCACCTAAAGCATTGAATCAGCCCCAAAATAATCAGCCACAAAGTCACAGAGGCTTTGTTACTTTGCCATATTCTCAAAGAATCTCTGAAAAATTTGCAAGAACTTTGGGACAATTCGACGTAAATGTTGCTCATAAACCCGTCAAGACGGTTGGTTCCATCCTGAAGAAACCGAAGGACAAATTCGATCAAGACCTGTCAACTGGTGTCCTGTATAAAATCAATTGTAAAAACTGTGAAAAACTTTACATCGGTAAAACATCCAGAGCACTGAGATCCAGAACAAAAGAACATAAAAGAGCCGTCCTCACATGCGACAAGAACTCTCTTTTGGCGCAACACTGTATGAAAAACAACCACAAATTTGATTTTAATAATGTCAAGGTCATAGACCGCTGTCCCTTGTGGTCGCGTCGATTGTTCTTAGAAGCGTGGCATTCCATTCGCGAACCGAACTCAATTAATGATCACGCGCATATTCCAGACATTAACAAAATGCTAAATTAATCCCTAGCGAGTTCCTCGCACTCTTAAAAACATCTCATTTACATTTAGACGCCGTTAACATTCATTTCATCACTGAAGAAGGTTATAGTATTTTAGCCGACACGTCTATTTTAAGATTTTTAAGGCAGTGACAACAACTTTTAAGATTTTATTAGCTTAACTTTGTTTATTTCCATTTTGTCGTGTGTCTATGTTTGTTTGTTTTGTATTCTTGACCGAAACATGTAAAATATCTCTTTTCTTTTTACCTGACTGTGTCGCATTTTTAACTCTTAGAATAAAGCTTTGTTGTTGCTATTGTTCTTCATGAAGACAAACTTGTCTTGAAGCTCAATCACGTTTTTCACACAATGAACACGTTCCATCGGTGGTATTCAAACTGGTAACAAACTACAGCAATGTGCCCGTCTGTAGTCACTGCCACTCCTGGCAAGAAAAAACTTATTCTCCCTGTGTGGATTTGAGTGCTGCGTAAATACTCGCCATCTTTGGTGTACATTTTAACACACAGACCATCATTTGTTACATCAGCGACGACGACATGTCCACTTGAATTGTGAAATGCAATTCTACTAAGAGAACAACAACAACCTTCGATTTTGAAAACAGAAATATGGTCGCCGAATTCACTGAATATGTGAACGCCATTTAAGTCCAACACCATGACACGACCATCACTAGCACATGTCAGATCCAATGCGTGCTCTCATAGTCTTTCTCCAAAAACTGCGAACAAATCGTCCATCATTCTCGTACACATTAATCACATTAACGATTCTGCACAAAACGCTGCCCTTACCATCGACTGTCACGCCATAGCGGCCACGGAATGAAGCGAGAGAATATAAAGTATGGTTAACATTTACAGAAAGCTTGTGAAGCAGTTCCGTGTTACAGTTCAACTTGTAGACAAAAATCTCGGATTCTTCACTTCCAGTCTCATGCATTTCGACCAGTACATAGAAGTTGTCGTTCGCGTCGGAGGCTACATCATGCAATTCACGTCGCTCTACATCTTGGTCGACATCATCAGGGAGATTGAAATGATCCATAGCCTTTCCTCTCCTGTCGAACACGTTTACGTTACGATCCCCACCGTCTGCTACAATAAACTGTTCCCTGGAATTTATAGCGAAACTGCACGGACATTCAAGCTTGTCCTCCATGTCACTCTCGTGACCAAATGACCATGGTGCAACAAAACAGTGCTCCATGTCCTGTTTACGAAGAAATTCAACTATCCTTGCGTCAAGCAACGGATCAACTTTTCCTTCTCCAGTATCAACTGTTGGCCACATCCAAAAAGGTTCCTCTTTACCGACTGCTTGCGTGACATCGAAGATGACACGATTCACGTGACAGACACTAGAAATGATCTTCCCGCGTGCATCTTTACCAAAAAAAGCCCTTACTGCCATGATGCCTTTCCTGAACTTCACATCGAAACTATTCTGTACTGCTGGCAGACAGTTTAGTTCCTTGATACTCTACACGTTGCTGTTGCGTCTGCAGGATGGTCTATTGTCTCTAGTATTGTCGCCATAATGCATCAGTCAATTCCAGCAATGCCCATCCCCCCCCCCCCCCCGCCCGGGCAACCGCGGGGCATTTGCTCACGTTGTCAGTCCCGGGGGTGGGGCATCCGCAATTTCATCGCGGCCCGGGAGCTGGGCATTTGCGTACCCCGGGGCGACCCCCGGGCATTCGACACACGTGTTTTGGAAAGTGCCATGGATGAGTCCATCGGGAAAGACGAAGCGTTTGTCGAACAATGGCTTGTCCGTCAGGGACTAGAGAAACTTGCAGATGTTTTTAAAGGTATGTTTTCTCAATTTGAGATATTTCTTCATTACTTGTAAGCATATAAATATAAGCGACAAGGTGAACTATATTTTGTTTATCACAAAAAGGTCACTGACGTGAACACGACTACTTCGTATTTCGCATTCAAAACTAGCCTGGCATTTTTTAAATTCATGAAAGAGGAGTTAAAATACTTAAGGTTTGCGAATTCAAATGATGCGATCTTCAAGACAGATCTTGCGAGCTTAAAATGCAATGCATCATCATTTAAAATGTCTTGATTCTTCACAGAAAAAGAAGCCTGCGATTACAGGCGCCTATCATCGCTCGCGGCTGGGGGCACGTCCGCCGCAATCCCAGCTATCCTCTAGCAAACTGTTAAAAACAAATATAAAGAAATAAATGCAATCAGAATCAACTAACACGCACTGTCGTTCTTGAAGTCTTACTGTTGCATTAAAATACTGAACAGTTGACCGTTTTATTCACTGATTAATTAAAAACCTGCGGAGGTGTTGGAAGGCGACGATCCCGGGGGCGGGGCATTTGCCCTCTTTCTTCGTTCCCACCCCGGGGCATTTAGACAGCTTATGCGTCCCCACCCCGGGGAATTTGCCCATTTTTTAAAAAAAATGCTAATGCCCGGGGGTTAGCCCGGGAGGGGGGGGGGGGGATGGGCACTGCTGGAATTGACTGATGCATAACTCGATATTCCATTGCCAGGATGCGGTCAGACGTCGTTAGGGCTTCATTTTTAAAAGCCCTTGTCGCTTCCCTGCGAGCTTCCTTGAAACTCTTCTTTGCGTTGGCAAGCGCCCTCGTAGCTGATTCATCCAGAACGGTGAGCTCCACGTTTCGCATTTCTTCAGCGAGAGCAAACACTTCAGCACAGGCGGCTTGTACAGATACCTCGCCGTTCTCACTTCTCGACCTTGCCTTATCAAACACTTCATACAGCAGCTCGATTCCTTCCTCAAAGAAGCTGACACTTGCTAACAGATCTTTCCTTGATATTCCATCCAACTTTGACTTGACATCGTCTAGTTCACGGACGATCAAGCTACGAAATCTTTGATCTGTTACATCACCTTCTCTCAGCCTCTCCACTGTCTTGTCTCTGCCTTTATTCACAAGCAAGCCAATAGTGACTTTGAAAACGGCAGTTACAATCGAACACAATATCCTCGAGGAAATGGCTTTCAAGGTTACTTTTCTTGTTCACTGCAGTGATGTTGGAAACAAAGAGTGCCTTGTTTGGGCAAGACACTGCTCTGAAGAACTGAAGTGACGTCACTACCAACGAGACCGCTCACGCGATCGCGAAATTACGACAGCGACAAAGTGAAAAGCGAAATCGACAACGGCACTGTAAACAGCGACTTCCGCCCGCTTGCAGCGTATTCGGGCAGAAGAAATTGTATTTTACAATAATAAAGTTTAGACGAAATCCGATTGGAAATCGAACAATTAAGCGGACAAAAATCTTGTACTAGAATAATCTTAGGTATTTTACAGTCCTTTTTACATTTTTTTAGAGAGCTAAAGATACAAATAGTTGGCCGAAATAACCCCGGAATTCAATTTTCCATGGGAACTCGAGAGAATAAATTTCAAACAAAGTTCAGAGAAATTGTGTAAACACAGGTAAAATTTCATCATCAGTTTCATTTCACCAGTGCTTTCAAGTGTTTCATACGAAGTTCAAAATTTGTTTTTGATCATTTGGTGATGTTAGAAATGATTTTTTTTCAAGACGATATTTAAAACAGTCGAACAGAAGTTTTCATACAAGGTTTTTGTCCACGTGTTACTCTAACTTCTGGAGGATTCCTTCGTAAACTTTCTGTCAACTTTGACAGTCTGCTTTGCTGTCTTGCTCTCTTCTCTCATCTTCTCTTCTTCTCATCTTTCATAACACGCCAAGCTTTTTGGTCACGCGCTCAAATGGTCTGTACACAGACGTTTTTGTTTTCTCCTGCGAGATTTTATTTCTTCGAGCCGGGGAAAGCGACGCCCCACCCCGTTGCATTTTACCGCGTGTATCCCACGCGCTAGCCTGCAGAACAGGGGGATTAGCAGGGCAGAGAGCAAAGCGCATGCGCCGGATTAATATTTCGCTACGCTTGCAATGTCGACGAGCTTCAAGAAGTTTCAAGACAAAATAGACGAGGACTCCACGCGAGGTTAGTGAGCGTTCTCCGAACGCAACTATGCGGTAAGGTTTTCCGATTATATCGTTTGTCATTCAGTTTTGAGTTAGAATAACTTCAAACTACACAAAACAAAAGCAGTGAAAAACATTTTCACAAAATATAAAAATATACTTCAGAGTTCTGTTAACTTTTAAGGGACCGTTCATTTTTTATGAGGGAGGGGGGGCTGGTGGGATTTGGGAAGCACCATTTAAAAATCGCATGACCTCCCCTCAGCTTACCAATTTTTTCACATGGCCCCCCCTTATAGCGGACATTTTTTGGGATGACCCCCCCCCCCAAAAAAAATTGAACAAACAATATTTAGATTTCAACTTTTTTAATATTTCTCTTTTATCCCCCTACTTCACGTTATTGTGCTCACTATGAAGACAATATTTACAATCTCTATACGACAGAGAGCTGTTGTTTAAAAAACAAATCAAAAGAAAGAGAAGTCAATTTTGGATCTGCTAGTTATGGCTCGCCCTGAGCGTGTGGCATTTGGCCTCTAATTGGCATCTTCCTCATCTGAATTGATGAATGCAAGAGTGACGTCACTTGAGTCATCTTCTCCCCCAGAGTCAATGGCATCACTGTCATACTCATCATTGTCACTTTCATCCGTTTCGCTGCTGTCAGCACTTGCCCTGTTGTCATTTTGTGTCAATGTCCTGGCATTTCTCAGTGTTGGTTGGCCAGCTCTGAGAGGACTCTTCTGCTGCAAGCATGAATGTCTTACAATTGCCTTTACTTTCTCACTCTTGCTACTTTTCAAATGCTGCTTCAGCCCATGGTGGTTTGAGTACTTGTTTAGTTCTGGAACACGTAGCTTTCTAAGCTTGGTTAGATCTTCGCACAACTCAGTCCAAGGAAAATCCTCCTCCCTACTTAACTTTGCCTTTTCTTCTGCTCTCTTTTTCCGTTTAAATTCCAGCACTTCAAGATGCTGAAGATAATCCACCACAAACTTCGATTTGACAATAAACTTATCTGCAAATAGAGCAACGCTCTCTGGGTCAGATAAAACCAGCCTGCCACTTCCATGCTCGTTCTTCTTTATATTGTTAATCCAATCGGGGAAAGAGCGCATTACTACATGAGCATCATGAAAGAGGCTCATTCCAAAATGCGCAATAATGGCGAAAGCGACGAGTCGTTTAAGAAAAGGTTTACAGCTGAACGATCCAGGCAGTTTGACATCTTACAAGCAAAAGAAGCTATTTTTCTAGGTGCGGATGGCTGTTCAGAAAGGGCGAGTGAGTTCTCCATGCAAGGGTACCAGTTGAAGCCCAGTGATGGAAGAAAACTGAACTTCTCCATCAAAGAGCACAGAGCAATGGTGGAAAAGTTGAATGTCATATTGAAAGATGTAAAGGAACAAGATTCCACACTCTTTCAGTCCAATGGGCTTGCTTTAAAGCAGGGCAAAGAATTTGCCCACAGTTTTAATGTAAAACAGATTAAATGTATAGAAGCTAAGTTGACGAAGGTCACGCAGGACATGGAAGCACTAGAAAATAAGAAGAGCAATTATAACAGCATATTCAAAGGCATACTCAAACAGCACATCAACAAAAGGAGAAGGAAAAAAGAAAACCGCAGAAAGTCAAATGAAAGAAAGAGGAAGCGGACTGAAAACAACGTCCAACGAGTTTATGGAATCTGTGTTGGAAACCCGCTAGGAAATGATCTTCCACAATGCCTTGTGTACCCTCCTAGAACGGCCGTCCCGGTAGAGTGTCTTAAAGTTGAGGATGTTGCCACGTCGATATTTAGAAGAGATGGGCCATACATCGCACAGCTCTTGGAAGGGAATTATTTCACCAATGCTGCAAGAAGCAGAATCACCACCAACCTTGAGCGGGAAGTCAGAGATTATGTTTACACCTTCATGTACCCTGAATGTACCCTGTACCCTCTGACGGAAAGCAGTGCTGCTTCTTGCAGCATTGGTGAAAGAGACTCCCATAGCAGCACAAGCGGCGACGAAGAACTCGACGACAGCGGAGATGAAGATGAGTGCCAGTGAAAGTTGCATTCGAAAATAACAGTGTTAAATACTTCTTTTCAGAAGCTACAAATGCTTTTTGTCGCTAAACTTTTTTTTAAAGCAGAAGAAAAGTTTGTAATAAATTTGTATCCTGCCTTCTATGTTTATTCTATAGCAATTTTTTTGATATTCAAACATTATGCCATTTTAAAGTTTTACTAAAATATTTCACGTGACCCCCCCTTTTTCCCTTATTTTTTTGGGATGGCCCCCCCTCGAAAGCCATTTTTTTTCGCATGGGCCCCCCCCCCAAAATCCCACCAGCCCCCCCTACCTTATAAAAAATGAACGGTCCCTAATCCTGGGTTACCGCTAACCGGCTTTCGAAAAACCCGGCTCTGTTTTTTAAGACAGCAAAGGAATCAAAATTCGGGGGCAAATCGAAGTGCTCAGTTGAGGTAAATCGGAGGAAAACGATTGGGTTTGGACTTGAGAAATCGAGGGACCGATAATCCACTGTATTGTTTTCTGGCCTCAGCAGGGAGGAAGGCTGTCTTTTTATACGGGGTTTAGGACTCCTTAACAGATTATCGTTTGGCCTTTTAACCATAGATTGTAATAAATAAAGCAACATTTATGCTGTACTGTTTGTCACCCACCTCACTTTCCCACCTCCCGAAAATCGCCCGCTGAAGGAATGAACTGATTAACATTCAGTTAAATTATGCTTATGATAACACAGCGTTCGCATGTTAAGCATAATACTTTGAATTCATAAATAGCCACTCGATACCTGGAATCCAAGATTGAAGAAATATCGAAGAGTATTCGGATCTGCAAAACAAACAATGCAGTAACCTGAGTATGTTTGGCAAAACAAAAGGATTTAAATTTGACAAATTTAAATTCGACAAGTAACTGCTCAACTGAACTCTAAACAGAGTGATACATCCACTTGTCTCCTAAATGTAAGTGTTTCGTCAGATACAACGAAATAATTTTATGATTTATTTTCTATTTCCGCCTTCCAAAACGACTCTCGAGCGTTGTCCTATCAATAAGTTAAGTAAAAATGATTAATAAAAGCTAAGCATGTCCGTCCCCTAGCTTACAAGACAAGCAGCTGAGGCACGGTCCACAAAACGCCGGAGGAATTTGAAAACGGAGGTTTCATTCTGAAAACAAGTCTAATGTTTTCCGTCCACACTACGCCGGAGGAATTTAAAAACGCAACAATTACCGGTCATTTTGGATTTGTGTTTGAGGAAAATTCGGTCAAGGAAATCACATGATTATCGAGATTACATCGTTTTCGAAAAGTTCCGTTTTCAAAATGTTTGCCGTCCACACTGTGAACGGCAAACAGTTCGAAAACGCCGGCTTTTCGGTTTCATGATGAAACCGAAAAGCCGGCGTTTTCAAATTCTTCAGGTTTGAAGAGCGTTTTCGAAAAGCTCCGTTTTCGAGACGGATTAGTGTGGACGGTAGACCTAACCTTAGAAATAAAGCTGCGTTTTCACATGCTCCGGCGTAGTGTGGACGAGGCTTATGATAAAGCAAGTCAGAGAGACGTACCTTCCGGCAGATCAGATCCATCACTTTCCACAGATATTCCTTGAGGCAGGCGGGGATGATTGGTCATGTTGGGAGGCGTTGTGTACAACACAGGAAGGTATGGTAACTGATACACGGTCTGGTGCTGCGTGACTGACGGGGAGCTAGACGGGGCAGATTCCGCTCCTTCGCTGCCTTGGCTGCTGTCCGAGGGGGTGAGGGTGGTGGTCTGTGATTTAGTGTTTGGATCGGGGGTGGGAGTGGAGTTTTTGGCGTTTGTCACGTCATCTTCGCTTGTGTTCTTGTCTGGTTTGTTACTCTGTGTACAGAACGGGACAGTGAGAATTAAAAGCCGGCCGCGTGAAAAAAAAGTGTCGCTTACCAATGAACTCACTGGACTACGGAAAGTACCCAAACCTCTGTAAATGTGACAGAACTATTTATTTGTGTAACGGTAAGAAAAAGTCTGCATCTGGCCATGTTTCCTATACCACCGCAGATTATTGGCCTGATTTCTGGAGCATGAAGCGGCTAGGAGTATTTCTAGTCCACGCAGGGTTACCCTCACTCTCCACCCCCACTAACCACCCCCCACCCTCGTCCCTACTCCCAAACGGAAGGGGCACTTTGAGAGCAATGTATCTCGCCCAAGAACACCACCGAATGACTATGGCCGGGACTCAAACCAGGACTACTCGATTCGGAGTCCAGTGCGTTAACAATCGAACTAGCCAGTTGTAAACTCGTTGACCAGACATTTTCACGTGAAAAACAAATATAAACACATGAATGCCAGAGTAATACAAAAGAGACAGTACTTACTGGCATACGAGGAATGGGCAAATTGTCTTGTGCAGTGTCTAAAGCTGGAGCTGGCTTCATCACTACTGAAACTACAAACAACGAAAGAACGAAACACAAAAATACCGTTAGGAACTGTTCCATAAAATGAAGGGGTCCAGCTTTGGGCAAAATCCCTTTAGGGTGGACTATCTAACGCAACAAATTATCGGAAAAGTTTAAATGATAAATGTCGCAGCTTAATCTATTGGCCCATTGGGAATTCTCCTTATTGACACCTCACCTTTATCTGAAACCCTGCTTGGCTAGAATAGAGTTCCATTCGGTTACAAAATCAGATGAGCGTGGCTCAGAAGTCTGATTTGTTAAGCACAAAATGTGAGAAAGAACAACGAAGTAGTTGAATGGCTTTTAGGATGTATGGCAAAACTGAAAAGGGGTCTACTGTTTTAACTGCCAGTGTCACGTTACAGTGCGCACAATAGCCTGTGTACAGCTGCCCACTCCCCTCAAAAAATGGGGCGGCTGTACACAGGCTACGCGCACAATTAACAAGTATTGTCCGAGGGCCCTTTCCATTCAACCAAAAGTTCCCAAAATTTCGAAACGGGGACAAATGGTACAGAAATTTCCCAGGAAAATTTCCAGAAAATCCGGAAATTGTTGAATTTCTGAAAAGCGAACCATTCAACCGAAAATTGCGGAAATTCTGGGAGCAAAGTCAAATGGAACAGAAATTTCCGGTAAGAAATTTCCGAACATTTGGTTATTGCTCGTCAGGTTGTCTTCTTTTGTAGACATCCCGAAAAATGCTGATCCATTCCCCACTAGAAATTTACCACAAATGCAAACCGGAAGTTTTGGTCGAATGGAAAGCGCCCTTAGTACTCAGGCATGTCGCGTAAATGAATGCTTAAAACAACAGAACCTTTTGAAAACAAAGTCTCAGTTTAAAATTCTGTAATAGTTACCATGGCGGATTTAATGTGTTTCACTGAATCTGCGTGCTCTTACAGACATACGTGTCGTATGGGACAAAAAAAAAAAAAAGAAGAAAAAAAGAAACAACAAAACCGTACCTAGTGTTGGAGGAGCAAGCACTTCCCTCTTTCCATCTTTACCAGCTAAATCCTTCGCTGTGCTCACGAGCACTTTAATCTCGCCTCCTTCCTTAACAGGCTCGGCAAATGTTACAGTCTTTTTCTCTGGAGAGGAAGTTGAAGTCCCTTCTCCAGCTAGAGCAGATTTGAGGTTTGGTACTTCCTTAGTGACCGAATCCTCCTTCCTCAACAATTTTATATCTTCCTTTTGTGTCTCCTCCTGCTCTTGGCTGTCCGCAGACTGCTGTGGCTTGCTGTTGAGGTTGGTCATACGAATCACGCCTCTTACACCTTGCGGCTTGACAGAAAGAGGCTCTTCTGATTTCTTCACTTCTGGTTGCATCTCTTTGACATTATTTTCTGGAGTTTTGTCCTGTGTTTTAAGTTCTTTACTCTCGGATGCTTCCTTCGCCCAAGCACCTCTCGGCTCGACAACATCCGTAAACTTTACTTCCTCGACATTAGACTTTGAAGAAATGCCTTTCACCTCACCCGAGGAAGACACATTTGGTGCTGATGGTTTGATCTCATTCAGATGACCTCCCTTTGATAATTCCACCTTCCCTTTCAACTGTTCCTTTTCTACAAACAAGGCCTGTCTTTGAGACTCGCTCTGCTCTTTTTTGCCCGTTTCCGGTGAAACATGGTTATTACTTGCGTCGAGAGATTCGACTTCACTGTTCGGAGTTGCCGGTGCTTTTACCTCTTTGGTCAGCGGTTTTTCCTTTTTAGCTTCCGGTTCTTTCTCTTCAGGTTTGGCTGTGTGGGACTGTTGATCGGTTGGTGAGGTAGGTACGCTTGGTGGTTTGTTCTCCGCTGTGCTCACGTGGTTTTCTTTGGATGGGACAGGCGGTTGCTTTCCTTGAGTGTTTTTCAAACGACTCCAAAATTCTGCAGGGCTTTGATCAGGTGCAGCTTCAGTGGAGGACGGCTTCTCTTCGGCCTGTTGAGTCTGTGAACAACATTTTAAAAACATTACTTGAAAAAATTTTGGACTTTAAAATAGACAAATTTCTATATATTAAAATTCAGCCTAAAACAATAGACCTCAGTACGAGGCTCTGGGGAATAACTACAGAGTTTGTAAAGTTTATTCCCCGGAGCCTCGTGCTCAGGCTGAATTTTAATATATCGCAATTGGTCTATTTCGGACGTTTAATTTCCGGACACTTATTTTCTCGTTTCGGATAATTTTCGGACGAAACTTTCGGAAACTTTGCATAAACATAGCGTAAGTATATTTACGCGTAAAAACACGAATTATAGTAGAATGAAACAACACCTGTGATTCAAATGAGAGTTTAACTGCTCCCTCAAGGTTTTACAGAAACACCGACGAGAAAATAGTGTCTCAACTAGAGTTCCTTCCAAAAGGAAACTAAGAGCTTTGGAGCTATTTAAAAGTTTAATACTGTACTGTAAATATTTCGGACGCTTAAAACTGGTTCAAGTAAAAATATGTAAAATTAAAATGTGCCAAATTAAACAATGCGAAAGGAATGCATGTCGGTTTGAGACAGCCGCAAGGGAACCGAGAGCATGGTATGACTTCCGCCCGAGCAGCTGCAAGAGAGAAGTTACATAACACTCAGTTCAAAGCTGCTTTGCACATGTTCCCACAGACAGCAAGTTCACCACAAAAGGAATTCACTTGTAATGATCACAACTGACAAATACTGTCAAGTTTAAACTTACCGGCAATGCTGGAAAAGCTGCTGGATCTTTTCCTTGTAATTCTGCAAGCTTGGCTTGTTCCTATGAAAAGAAATTGACCATTAATACTGTGAAAGACCTCCAGCTATAGGCCAAGCTGTGTGTATTTTCCCAAGAACATAAAACATCTTTTTGTACTGCTGGATGTTGGTTTCATAAGCTTTTTTGGAACCTTTCTTTATACCGCTTGTAAGACTTCCCCCCCCCCCCCCCTCCCCGGCAGATATATCCGTCCTCCCGTTTGTAAGCCCACCCAAAACCACTTTCTAATGTGAGTTGTACAAGCCCACGGCTTATAACCGGAATTTTAAGGTAACTATTGTACTGACGGATTACAGTAACTTGCTGTATATACTCACTGCAATCTGTTTAGCTTCCTCATCTTCCCTCTGCAGCTGTCTCTCGTCTCGTCCTCTGGAATAGCGGCCACGCCCTCTTCCCCTTCCAAACTTGTCACGTGGTCCTGGGCCAGTTCTTTGCCTAGGGAAGGACTCATCCTGAAATACGTGTGTAAAACAACATCAAAGTTAATGAAAAAAAAATAAAGACAAGTAAAGGGATAGTAGAAGTTCAGTTTATGATGAACAGAAGTTTGCACTGCAGACTTAGCACTCGCCCACTAGCTCAAGAGTAGCGTGCGAAGCAAGCGTTCCCTTAGGAAGAGCTTTTCTGCATTCTGGCCGCAGGTAAATTGGGGCCACGCGTAAATTAAAGCGAGAGCAAAAACTCAACGAAGCCGGGGGTGGTCTCACCACTCCCTGCTTCGTCTAATTTTTGCTCTCACTCCAATTTCAGATTGTGGAAAAGCCCTTTGTACAGGAACGCTTGCTTCGCAGGCTAGCTCAAGAGTCTAGCGAGTCATTAGTTAGTACTGGTTTCATCTCTGCATTACTGTGAAATAAGTCACTGCTTTTTCTTATCCCAGATCAGACCAAAGAAAGTCGTTACTTGTTTATCGTAAATGACTTCTCTCAACCACTCAACAAACATCTGTCAACTAGACTTTACCTGGAAACCCTTCCGAGCTGCTGTGTCCTCGCCATGTTCATCGCCCTAAGCAATAAACAAACAAATGAAATACATGTATTTATATGTTCACAAAACTGCATAGTACTACAAATAAAAGGGTTTGTTTTCTCACCTTGTAACCCCTTTGAGGTCTTCCTGGCATATTTCTTCTTCTTCCCCTTTTACCGTCGTCCCGTAACCCTATAGAGATCATTACAAGCATAAATTAGCTTGAACACGGCCTCTACAGTGTACCTGAACTTCTGTAACGGCCTTCATTGTGATGGTAGGAAGAACTCAACAGGTTATTTATCAATGATTACATCTTTGTGTTAGCATGATATCCACTGAACAAGCTAATATTGTGCCATTCCAGAAAATATCCACACTCCCCTACAGAAGGGATTGGAATTTCCTGGAGGGTGGGGTGGGTCTGTATGACCAAATATTTAAAGAATGTATGGAATTTCCAGAGGGCTGGGTTGGAGGGGTCCTTAGAAAAACTCTCTTCTGTGGGAGAGGTATGGATATTTTTTGGAACTACACATTTGCCACAAACATTCACCTTCATTTGTAGGGGGACCTCCCCCAGCTTCAGATTTCTTGTAGAAGCCTGACAAATCTCTGTAGTTTAACTCTGGAAATAAAATATAACACAAAAACATTTCTTTCAGGAAATGCAACATGACATTACTGTGATCTGCATCAAAGATGAATCAGTTCCATGGCCTGTTATCTACCATAAAGGCTACCAGTTTCAGAACCACGGAATGACAACCCCTGACGTGTGCTTTATTTCTTATTTTTATTATCTTCAGGATACCAAACAATTGACTGGTATTAATATGTGCCTGGCTTAATGGTGACCCATTATGCCAAGTAAAGTGGCATGCCCAAAATCACGAAACATGGACCCCAGCCAGACTCAAGTCTTGATCTCCTGTTCTACACAGGGTCCTGGCAACATGCTAAACATTAGGCCACCATTCTTAACAGCGCATATTGAGTTGAATTTACAACCGTACAAACATGACTAAAACAGGACAAGTTGTATCATGTGCAATAATGTTCATCAAATTTCTTACCTTGCTGGTTCTCAGTGGGCTTCAAGTTTTCAAGAGGAATCAGAAAGCTGACAGAAAAAAAATCACTCACATCATTGAAAACATAATATCCACAAGTACAATAATAATAATAATAATAATAATAATAATAATAATAATAATAATAATAATAATAATAATAATGCTCACACAAAATAATGAGAACACTACTTAAAACTGTCTGTTAGAAAGACAAATAGTATGATACTGTATAGTCAATTAATTTTGGCTGAGAATACGAAGCACTAGAGATAACCTTACAAAAGATAACCTTGCTACAATCCCAGACAAAAGACTTGGGACACGAAGCAAGTTCTCCCCTCCCCCCACTTTCAATGTTGATAATCAGGTGATTTTTCCCTTTTTTGTTGGAGAAAACGCGATATTTTCCAACATTGATTCGGGGGGAAGGGGGATACGTGATACAGCTCAAGTGTCCCAACTACTTTTGGCCGGGATTGTCTGAAAGAGATATGCGAGGAATTTTCCAATAAAGGTAACGCCAGCGATCGTCATGGCGTCACGATATTTTAGAATTTGATTTCGGCTTAATGACGTACACTTTGTTTCTGGAAATTGGACAGAACTTTTTTACGTTAATCTAGATTAAGGTTCGGTGCAGATATTCGTGGAATATAACCCGTAACCGCCTGTAGCAAAACGAAATTTGGGACTTGCTTCAAGCAAAATGGCATTTAAGGGAAGGTTAGAGCTCGTGTCTATTACTTAAGACATTTTCCAGGATTATCAATTCGCAAAATAGCAGATCTTTGTGTTGTTTAACAGAATAGTGTTAAATAAATTGACTTAAACCCAATGAAATGCTTATCGGTGTAGAGTAATCATATATATCACCATTACACGCGACATGACAGCTTCCGGGTTCCATGTGTTTTATGAACGCGCACGAATAACCACAACGGTTAACCACAACGGTTAACCATTTGAAAGTCAGCGTTTTGCAACCTAACCTTCCTTGTTCTTCCCAATTGGCAGAAGGTTCAAAAATTTCTCACTTCACATTATTTGAAATGCTGGATGGAAGCAATTTGATGGCAAAATAGTCGAGTTTGACACTTGAAATATGGTTAACCGTTTGCCGCAGATAATAAGTTAACTACGTAACTACCCCTTTTATTTCAATCGAACGGTTAACCATATAAACCTTCTCGGAAAGCTCTCTGTTGCCAGTTCTTGATCCCAGACAATGTTAAATGGTTTTTTGTAATCCCTATAAAGCGGAAAAAGGTATAATTCGAATGACACGTAGCAGTTTGGAACCAAAAAGTGTTACCAGAATGGTTAACCGTATGGGTTAATCGCGGCGGTTAACCCGGTGGCACTTCTGAAGCCGAAAACACACCTCGCTTTATACGCGTTCCGGTATTAGAGGGGAAAACGAAGAAAGACATGCATAATTTAACCGCATTTAGGTAGCAGCAACGCTTTATTGCTGTCCAAAGATTAACTCCGCGAAACGGCGAGAACAAGGCGAAAATATCCACTTGCCCGGCACCTACTGTTTCAACCGAATTTGCATCATTTCTGTTTCGCGCCAATCAACCACCCCTCTAAAGACGTAGACAAGGTCGTATTTTTCAGTGCAGGAAATAGAAACATCCTTTTTAAACACAACATCTTGTGCAAAGTTGCATTTTACGGGCAAGCAAGTGGGCCGTTTGCCCCTCAAGAGGCAACAGAAGGTCATGCCACGGACTTACCAATCGCCTACCGCAGAAGGTCATTTAGAAAGATGACTTTACGTTTCTTAGTGCCCGACCAGGTAAAACTTGTCATTGTATGTTGTTTCTTTTTAGTAGCGCTCGTTAGCTGTACCCGCGAGATGTTACAACTCCCCTCTTCTCCAAGCTTTGTTAGAGCGAGTGGTGTGACATTCTTTAAATTCTTCTTTCAGACAATCCCAGACAAAAGACTTGGGACACGAAGCAAGTTCTCCCCTCCCCCCACTTTCAATGTTGATAATCAGGTGATTTTTCCCTTTTTTGTTGGAGAAAACGCGATATTTTCCAACATTGATTCGGGGGGAAGGGGGATACGTGATACAGCTCAAGTGTCCCAACTACTTTTGGCCGGGATTGTAGGTACAGCACACATTTTGAGGAGGGTGCTATCAAGCTAAAAAACTGGCTATCCCTTAGTGCCCCAGGACCATGGTTTGGTCTCGGCCCTAAGGACTCTAAGCAAACATTACGTGAGGACGATAATAATAATAATAATAATAATAATAATAATAATAATAATAATAATAATAATAATAATAATAATAATAATAATAATAATAATAATAAGGTTCTTATTGCGCATTTAGAATTCTCAATGCGCTTACAATTGCATATGATTAAAAAAAAAAATAAAAACCTAACTAAACGAGGCAATTATTAAAATCTATGACTAGGTTAAAAACTATTACAAAAAAGAAATGTTTTAAGGTTCTTTTTAATAATCGCTATGCTCTCAGACTGTTTGATATAAAAAGGTAGGTCATTCCAAAGTTTCGTGGCATAAGAAGAGAAGGATCTTACAACAAGGGAACATATGTTGTCATGTACAAAAACGCAGTCTAAAAGACTAAGCCAGTCACAAAAAAGGTACAACATTCAAATACACTGCACTTATCAGGAAGTAAATACCATTTATTTCCAAGCTCTGGGATCTTCACCTGAAACAGTTAAAACCAAAGGTTAAAAACAAGTACACAGAAAATAATGAGAACACTACTTAAAACTGTCTGTTAGAAAGACAAATAGTATGATACTGTATAGTCAATTAATTTTGGCTGAGAATATGAAGCACTAGCAGGCAATCAAAACAAGTTCCTAAATTAATTCACACTGGTATCTTTCAAGTACATGTAGTTGTATATGT